>NW_016107424.1:2171936-2201394 GCF_001604975.1 Cebus imitator | reverse complement strand
ACCTCCATTGACTTAGTTTTTTAGAGTGAACAGGGAAAGAAAGTTTAAAAAAAAAAAAAAAAAGTGGCTATAATATGCTATGCCTGAACCCACAAGTATGCTGCAGCCAGTTTTGTTGGATTGAATTGCATAATTAATTAAGAAAGCATATACGAAAGAGCAGGCACAAGGACTCCAGAGAGGACTCTCCCCTTTCATACCCATTGCTCATTTCTAGGACTGTACTTAGCACCTTATCTTGAAAGTCAAAGGCTTTGGGAATAATCCTCATTTGAGAATGCCCCAAATAATTATAATTTGCTCTAGATCTTTCAAAGGGGTAGAATTTATCCTAATTATACATTTGAGGAAAATGGCTAAACCTAATGATACTTATACAGTTCATGATGGGTATGAAAACCTAGATTATTATGCCCTTTTCCCCCATTTCTGACCAATACACATAGTTGGCATTTATTTATAGAGTAGTTACAGGGGACTATGCAATTTAAATTTTCATACAGCTTCTAGAAAACCAGAAAATCTGAAATTGATATAGTTGAGAACACATGCTCCATCACAGAGTTCAAGTACATGCACCAGATGCATCCCTTCAAAACTGGGGTTTTCATTTTTCTTATACCCAGCATGAAATACATAAACCAGTATTGGGAGCCTTCCTAACACACTGACATAAAGCAGAAAATAGTATGCTGTGGTGATTTAATTGCTAGACTCTCATTTAAGCTCTAAATTCCAACACAAGAAGTAATAGAAGATAACACATTGAGAAAACAATAAAGGTCACAGGATACAGGGCATCTTTGAATATAAACATCTTGAGGGTAAATAGTTTTTTCATCTTTGGTCCTGGAGCTAATGAGTAGCCATAGTGAGAGTGCAGTGTGATTGTGCATCAAGAGTCCTATGCAAAGTGAAACAATTTGCCAAGTCCAAGGATCAAGTGTAAAGAAATTTTTCATTTGGAGCTTACAGTAAAGAGTCAAGCAGGAAGTTGAAAAACACTTATTTTAAAAAAGCATTTAGAGAGTGAAAACATTGCATAAGGATACTTTTATGACATTAAAAATTTAAACTTTGTATTAACTGTTTATGGATTCATCTTTAAAGTTCAATAGATACTCTAAAAATTAATGACACTGTGATTTAAACCTTGATGTTATGTTATTTATGAAGTTTATCAAGTCTAGTTTATTGAGACTTTTTGCATGGAACCTACACAAATGTTCTGATAAATTGGCTATGAGAAATAAATGTAATAATTAATACTTCTGAGTAAATTGAATTTTGTAAATTGAATCACAATTTACAAGTTTTAGGAAAAATTTTTATCCAAATATCAATGAATATACTTACCACTGCATTCACATTCTTTGTAGTGTCAGAATCTGTGCAGTGAAAAGGACACATGTAAATAGGTATCAGATGGCCATGTGAATGCCATTGCTCCCAATTGTGGTTTCGAATTCCTTCTGATTGTGTCAGGGCTAATTCGGTTTTTATATCTGAGAATAGCTAGACCCTGCCTATGGTTACTGTTTAGGATACAATCTTCCCAAATTATTATTACATGCAACATGCATTAGGCATTATTCGTGGATTCTCTAAACTAAAATCAGGCAAGTCTGTAGGTATTTGAGGCTGGATTATATAAAAATTAGTTTTATGACTGATTAATATTCATTAGTGCTAACCTGGTTTCATTAAAAAAACTAAAATGAAAAACATTTCTAACAAGTATGATATTTTACAACTATCAGTTAACCAATTTTTTCTCTATCATAAGATAGAACTAAAATCTGTCTGGTTAATAATTTTTTTATGTGACTAATGTCAATAATAGAAAAATTTAATATTCTTAGCAGGTATAGTATTCATTTCTCATGATACTATATCTTGCCATTCCAAAGTAGTTAATAACCACAAGTATTTTAATTTGGGTATATCTTTATAAAGCAAGGATCCAGTTTTAGCCTACATATTTATGCACATAAAACTATAAACGACATTTAAATCCTTACTTAAACTGTGATTATTATTCACTGTGAAATGTTTAACCTTTTTTTCCTGTTTTGAATTAGTGGAGAACAACTTTTGATTACAGGAAAAATATGATTTCATGAGTTCTACTCATGAAATTGATTTGCCTTCTAAATAAATTGCTCAGCAAAAGTCTAATATTTTCAACAAAACAATGACTGAGAACTTTAGGGAAATGGATATTCTGTATGACCAGAACATCTCATTAACATCTTTACACTGATGGCAAGTAAGTTATTATCATGCTATTAGTAAAAACATCTGCTTAAAATATATATGGATTTTTTTTAAAGTAAGCATGTATGTCATATAGTGAGAGTAGTGTCATAAAATTATTCAAAATTTAGAAATAGGCAAATGATGTTACTGAGTATTCTTTCATTGCAGTACTTGGCTTGACTTTCTTTGGCTGGGCAATTTTCAGCATGAAGAACAGAGATTAACTTGTAGAGTCTTTTTTTTTTTTTTAGTTGACATACAAACAATGTCTGTCTAGTGAAACTACATTGAATGTTGCAGTGTTTGGCCTTGTTGGGCACTTAGCAGTTTTATATCTAACATTGCAATCATATCTAAAAATTTCTTTGTTAAATTGCCTGTGTCTACTATCTTCTAAAAAAAATTTGATCAGCTTTAACATCTTACTAGTTCCTTTATTAATTCCTAAATTAAATCAATCTTTGATGTGTGTTATTTTACAATTGCCTGGTGTCATGATTTTACATTTAAAAAAACATTCTTTAACAACTAACAAACACAATGACTAAGAACAGAGACAGGAGAGCTCTCATATTCCTTTTGTTATTTCCCTTTCATGGGAGTTTCTCTTTATTTTCCAAGCTCTTATTCTATTTATAACTCTAGGTTATTTTTCTTTCTCATTTATATCTTGCATGTGAAGGATTCAGAAAGGATTCAGTTTCCCAAAATAGTTTTTAAAATTTTATCTGCAAAATGCTATTATCTTTTTTTTTTTTTCCTGTAAAAATGAAGATCAACCAAATGACTTATGACTACTGAGACCTAGCAGGCACTTGAGCATGCAGGAGCATGAGTAGGGATTCTTCAGTCCAAAGTGGGCAGTATGTCATCTTCTGGAATATAGCTGAATCCCTGACTTCTTTTTGATTTTAAATATCCTTATAGCTCTAGCTTGAGTAATTCCGATTTCACTAAATCCAGAGCATTTACATGAAAATTGTATCTTAAGCAGGATGAGAGCCAGAGTTGAATGTCAGGTACCAAGAATTCAAAGTAAACAAAGGAAGTAGCTGTGCTGAGGCTGCTGAATCATGTCTGGAATGGAGCCTTCAGCTAGGCCCTGCATCCCTAAACTGAACAGTTGGGTTAAGTTTATTATCCATAAGATTCTCTTTTATCTAAGACTCTGGAACCAGTCTTGTTCCTAGTCTTGGACACAGACAGAAGGAGCTCTGAATGGGTAGTACAGTGATTAAGGGTTGAGAAGGATTGGTTACTCCTTCTAACAAGAAACTGGTACCCTGTTTTCTGGAAATTGGGCCCTTGCTTAATTTTCTAAGTCTTCTGTGATTGCTTTAAGTCTTAAGTCCTCCTTTCTTTTATGCCATCTCTATGGTGGCAGGTTCCTACTCTATACTCTGGTTCTCCAGTGACTTACTTTTTCTCTTATTCTTCCCTGTATTTTAGCTGGTGGATTATCTGAGGAGCAAGTATCCAATGTCTCTTGCTTCCAGTGACTGTATCCTGTCCCTGAAGTTCAGGCTTCACATTAGTCTTTGACTTTTGACACTGGCCATCTGCTTTCCTGTCCTCCTCCTTTTGGTTTTAGGAAAATCATTGCTTGTTTATATTACCTTAGCTTTCTGTATTCTTAATCCACTTGGATTTTCTACTAGGTTTGAAGCATGTTCTGATGATGATATCCCTTCTTTGTCTGATTTTATGACCTACCACTGAACTTATATTCATGCATGTGTTCCTGTCCTATCCTAAAAGCTGAACTCGTTTGAATTTTCAGAGCCGTCATTTTTGAAGAATGTTCTCTTCTCCATTCTCCAGTATTAGTTATGACACTTTCCCAAGAAATAGAAAAGAACAAGGATATTTTTTATTTTTGTTGCTTCTCCTGGTATGATGCATGAATGGCTACTTGGTGAAAAGAGTCCTCACTCTTGAGTCATAATTTGTGACTCACAGAGCTCCAAATAGTCTATTGGTAAATTTTTGTAACATTTAATTTCATAATATAGAAATGCCTATAGTTTAAATTCTGGTACAATATTATTTTCCTTGTAACATGCTTTACCACAGGTTTATTAGATGTGTTGCGCTCTTCCGAAGTCCTCTTACCCAGAAAGTTGGAGTAGAAGTTCATACAGTCTGTTGCTTTAAAAAACTCATCTATGTACTTTAAAACATTGAAAACCATGGGTATAAGAGTAGTCATTCTATATTTCTTTTATCAAATGAAAAACTGGAACTACTTCTGTATAGATTGCAACTAAGAGTTTATCAAGGTGTTCCTGAATTTTTTTCCTGATTCTTGCCTCTGGTCTCTTTGCTTAATCTATTTTTGGTAGATACAATGATAATTAATATCTACTATTAAATGAACCAGATAATTAAAGCACAAAATTAATATAAATAATAACACTTAATTCTCAGGAAAACTTCCTTTTAAAATAAAGATGCTAATTCTGAAAGAAGTAGAGCTGCTTCCCCACAGTTACAGACGCCAGAAGGTGAAAGCATGTATCCACATTCCGTCCACTGTATCAGACCACCTGCTTGCATGCATGTCTCATGAAGAAGGCTGTTGATAGTTTTCATAGGGGTGAAGTTTCTAGGAGGGTGGAATTATCTTCCTCATTTTTACATTTGACAACTTCTCTTTTTTGTGCCTTATAGAAATGCAGGGATCAGGAAAATAAGTTATTCCCATGTCTTCACTTAGGAATAAGTATCAATAATCTAGATAAAAATAACCTTCTGTCTAAAGACTTTTAAGACTTTCCAGTATGTTCTAAACCTTTTTTCCAGAAAATATCTTTATTATATTGCACTTGAGAAATTCTGAAAGTAGAGACCTTCAAGGCTTGAGACCTTAACAGCAATAGCAACAGTAAGAATACATGTACCATGCTTACTGTAAACTAGGCCTTCTTTTAAGGCTTTTACAAAATTGAATCACAGATAGGCACAGTGAGCTCCTGTCTGTAATCCCAACACTTTGGGAGGCTTAGGTGGGAGGATCACTTGAGCCCAGGTGTTTGAAATCAGCCTGAGCAACATAGTGAGACCTCATCTCTGCAAAAAAATACAAAATTAGCCAGTATGTTCCTGTAGTCTCAACTTTATGGGACTGAAAATGCTAAGTTATCTAACTGAATGGCTGAAAAGTGATATAATGCACAATTCAGTCTGTCTGAAAAGCAAAAGATATATAACCAATCACTTTCCTGTCTGCATCTATCACAGTGGTGCTGACCTCCATCCCCTTCCCCCATATTTTTCGCCTTTTATTCCCATTTCCTGAATGTGTCCTCTCCACCCCCCACCCTAAAGACCATCCCTGGTGTCCAGAAGGCCTTATGAATTATCTTCAACTGGACAGACTTAGTTCTAAAGTCCATTAATACTTTGAGTATTGGCTAATATGTTTGTCTGATCTTGCATTTGAACGCATTTTCCTAATATTGAATTCCCAAATTGTTTTAAATTCTCCATTAGGATCATTTGGGGTATTTAAAAATGTATGAAGGTTTGATGCCTCCTGATGTGAACCTGTCAGTCACGGCTGATGGCTGCAGTCAGAGACTCAGGTGGTGAGGATCTGAGTTGCTGCTGGACTTAAGTGAAGCACTGTAGTCTTCAGTGGCCTGAGTAATATCTTAACATGTCTCTAATTTAAGGCTTTTATCAGCTGATTCAGTTTCCTATCTAGAGTGTATTGTTTTCCTCCAGTGCAGTAGACGGCTGGGATAAAACGGAGAAGCAGGATAAGATGAAGCATTTCTAAGCGAAACTCTATCAGCTTCTGAAATGTGTACTAGAAATGAGCTTGACCCCTAAAATGAACCCTTCTCAAAAGGCATTTGAAAAAAAAATAATTGAAAAGAAATTATTGAGATAAAACATTAAAAACCCCAAACCTCAGCATCATACAATATACCCAGATACAAACATGCACATGTACTCCCTGAGTCTAAAAGAAAAGTTGAAATTTTAAAAACTAATAAAAATAAATAAATCCAGAATATAGTCTGCTTTTAGAAAACATCCAGATAAACTCAACAAGAATCAGGGTGGTAGTGGTTTGGAAGAGTTTAGAAGTCTATTCTGAAAATCACATGGTGGGCCATGCTGGGCTACAAGCTACTTCACTCTTCTTTTGAATTATAGCCATGGAGAACCAGACTGGGCCAACCCAACAAACTGTGACATTTGTAAAATTTTCTTTAAAGAGAAGAAAAAAATATATGGGTCTTTCTTTCCACTGCAGTATGAGACCAAAATCTTTCAGAGCCATTTACTACTCCCAAAATAAAGCAATCCTGTTAGTAGCAATTCGTTGTTCACACTTGCTGAGATAAGTTTACCAATGCAGGGTGTTTGGATTATATTGAAGTTTGAGGTATTTGTTAGAGAAAATAAATGGTTTCAATACATGGTCTGAGTCAAAGATTTCAACCTATTTGGACCAAATGAATATTGTTTATAACACTGTTACAATCATGTACACTTCTGTATGTCTAAAATTAAATGTATCGCATGTTTAACATCTATCAGTTATAATTTAACATTAATATTCCAAGTTGGCATTATTTAAATTAGCTCAGGATGGCTCCAGTAGTTGCCACTTGTATGGTACCTTTAAACATATATCTGTCAGTTAATATTTTGAAGCTGAGAAATCATCCAGCCATTATACATTTTTCATTTGAGCATAATGATTTTGAATGACTTTAAAATCAGATGCTAAATTGGAATAATTAAACCAAAGCATTAAAATAATTGTGAGCAAAACACTTTTTTGAATTATTATTTTTTCACCCTCAAGAAATACCTCTCTACCTGACGGGAAAACAGAGGATAGGTTAGCTTAAGGCTCGGAGGAATTCAGTGAGGTTATGCAGGAGAGGACTCCGTGATTCTTGATCTTATGCTGGTGCTCTGACCAGTGAAGGACACCCCTCCCTATGGCTCTCATTTTGAAGAGAGACACTTCAGTGGGCACAATACAGCTCTCAACCATGGGTTCAGGGTATTATAAGCCACAGCAGGACTGCTTTTCATCCTGCAGGGAAATAGGCTTCCATTATAACTCTCAACTCTCGGAAAGAACACAGTTAAGGACTGAATTAAGCTATTGCCCACAATTGCAAAAAATTGGATGCAACGTCTTTTCGTTCCTTTTGAAGATATAATGACAATACATAAGGCTTACTTGAAGTGGAACAAATGTACTCAGCAGGCTGATGGGAGCATAAATCTGTCTGTGACAACTGTAATAGAGTTACGCAGGCTACTGCTTGTTAATCAAGAGTTTAAGTCTTAGGCTGAATAACCAAATTCTGTTGATTTTTGTTTTTTGAAGATCACATCAAAATTTAGTTTTCTACCACAGATTTGACACAGCTCATCTCCTGTTTCTTTTTATCTCTCCTCATGTTTGCTCATCTTTAATGTAAATGTACCTTATGGATTGTTGAACTTTCTAGAGACTCCTGCTGTGTTGATTAATTGCTAATGAATGCTAATGAAGGAGTGAGGTGAATCTGCAGTATGATGTATTTAAGGGATGATTGATTAGATTTAGCACTGGCTGTCAAGAGAGTACTTACCACCAGAACAACAAGTCCATAAATATGCACGGTGTGGCTGCCAGTCTCCCTCTGTGAGGCTCTCTGGCCTTTCAAGTCAAGTTCCTGGGTTCACTGCATCAGAAAAGAACTAACCTTTTAGCTTTTGTAACCAAAATAAATTTTCTTATTAAGAAATATGGTAATTTTGCTAATGGGATTTAATGAAAAATTCATAATCAGTGTATATTTAATTGTTAAAATATTTGATGGAGTTTTTACAAGATAAAATGAATTCCTAGTGAAAACAGCCTCTACCAAATAGCTTTGACACCCTTGTACCTAAATAACAAGTTAGCTTTACAAACATAATTATGTGTAGCAGTTGCTTAATAAATATTATATTGGTTCATTTAAGAAAGGTACTATTGTTTTAAAATCAAATTCTATGACATGAATGAATTTGACACTAAATGTGAATTTCTATTTTTCCCTCACTCATGACCCTTATGTGTTTAGAATTTTCTTTTATTTCTGGAACTTTTAAAATCTACTTGGTGAAAAAAGTAATTTCTTGAGTCTCTTTTTCCTCTTGCTGAAAATGTAACCAGCTGATGGGTTCATTTCTGCCACTGCTCAGATGCACCCAGTCTATCAAGACAAGGAAACTGCAATAGAGAAAAAGTGTAATAGAGAGCCCACTAAATGGAAAACCAAACTTTTATTATTACTTAAATCAGCCTCCCTGAAAATTTGGAGGCTAGGGTGTTTTAAAGATGGTTTGGAAGGCAGAGGCTAGAGAATGGGTGCTTCTGATTGGTTGAGGGTACAATCATAGTGGTATACAAAATGGTCCTTCTGCACTGAATCTGATTCTGGTTAGGGCCACAGGACTGGTTGAGTCTTGTCTTGGGTCCCAGTGGAGTCATTTGGTCCTCAGTGATGCAAAAGTCTCAAAAGGAACCTTAAAAGGTCACTCTTAGGTTCTATAATAATGTTATTTATAGGAATAATAGGGGAAGTTACAAATCTAGTGACTTCTGGAAAAATGACTGTTGCTTATGCCTACATCTTATCAAAATTCGGGCTCCTCTCAAAATTCTAAATGTGACCTTTTATTAATTATTTTAAAGACAATTTAGTTTTTGGAAGAGCTGTTGTTATTTAAACTATAAACTACATTTCTCCTAAAGTTAGCTAGGTCCACACCCAGGAATGACGAAGGGCAATTTGGAGTTAGAGGGATGATGAAGTGCATTAGGTCAGATCTCTTTCACTGTCATAATTTTCTCACTGTTAGAACTTTTGCAGAGGCAGTTTCAAAGCAACGTTGAAACAAACAAAAATGAGTTGAAGGTTCAGAAATGGAATCATGAGGGGAATAAATAAAACATCCCCTTTTCCTGCCTACTTTCTAAATCATTTGAAAGATATGGAAACATATCAGATGGAGAGCCCTTATTGCTCATAAAGCTGACATTGGAGAACGTGATTTAGGTTTCTGGCCACAGGAGGTTTCATAATATTAGGTTGGTGCAAAAGAAATTGTGTTTTTGCCATTTTTTTTAATGGCAAAAAATGCAATTATTTTGCATCAACCTGATATAACCTGCTCGTCTTCCAGGCACAGGTAGCATTGACAACTCCTGGTCTCCTCCAGCAGGAGCCTACTCTGTGTTTCTAACAGGATGAAGGATTATAGGAGAAAACTTGCTTCCTATAGGCAGCTATTGCCCAAATAAAAAGTGGGCAGCAAGGGTTGAGATATGCAAGCCTGATTAATCTCTCAAACATACAAATCAAATATGTCATATCTCCTACCCAAAGGAAATGACAGAGAGGTACCAAAAGAAACAGGAGAATGAAGCTCCCTCCCCATGGAAGGGATTATTAGGAGGATATATTTAGGAAGAACATTGCCCCAAATCAAGGAAAAATTGACATAACCTACCTCAAGCCAGTTGTAAACTGAAAATAA
The DNA here is from genome assembly GCF_001604975.1 of Cebus imitator. Lineage (NCBI taxonomy): Eukaryota > Metazoa > Chordata > Mammalia > Primates > Cebidae > Cebus > Cebus imitator. Next base: position 2,191,593 of record NW_016107424.1, on the reverse strand, counting down.
AATTCTAAGCCCTCCAATCAAGAGAGTCTACTCCTCCTCTGGGTCAAGGGGAATTCAAAGTAAACATGAAATACTAGTTCAGGCCATGAGGGGAAGAGGGGTTTGGATATGCCTCATTCTACCCCTCTCCCTTTGGAATTTAGGCACAAAAGACCACCATTAACATTAAAACAGAGATCTTAAGACTGACAAAACAGATGCTTTGGGAGCTGTAAGATACCCAATTCCAACCTGACTTTAATATAGGATCACTTGACAGATTGCAGGCCTTGAAAGAAATTGAAGTATTTTTACCTCAAAATATATTCCTTTGACATATTTTTAAATGGCCCTGTAAAGTTGTCTCGGGAGGAATATCTTCATTCTTTAGAGAATCCGCTCCCCTTTTCAGGACAGATTCAACTAGTAGCCTGGCACATTTTAATGCCTGGTAAGAGACATGTACCACCTATTCTACAACATAAAATCCTTGATCTCCACAACCCCTTATCTTAACCCAGACACTTGTTTCTATTGATTCTGGGCCTTTAGATAATAACTTTATCAACTCATGGCCAGTCAGAAAACTTCTGAATCTACCAATGACCTGTAAGACCCCCATTTTGAGTTTTCCCACTTTTCTGAACTGAATCACTGCCTGCCTACCTTACATGTATTGTGTCTCCCTACATCACAAAACCAAGCTGTAACCCCCACTGTAGGCATATGTTCTTGGAACCTCTTGAGATTGTGCCTTGGATCTTGGTCATTCATAAGTTGCTCAGAATGACCCACTTTAAATATTTTACAGTCGTACTCTTTTTGTCAACACAATTAAAACCCACTTTAAAAAAAAGAGAAAATCTTTAAATATTACCATGACAGGAGAACAGATTATCATGAAGAGTGATACCATGGATCACCAATATTAAGAATGATAATCTCAGGTACATACATACCAGAGCTCAGAAATCGATAAACCAGAATATTCCTGGAAATGCATGTTGGGTAAAGACCAAAAAAGGGAGGATGGAGAAAGATGACCCTTAAAACTTATGGGCAAGTGTTATCTACAATGAGGTTAAGATATGTAGCTTTCTAATTCATAAGTTATAACAAATGAATTCAAGCATGTAGATAATTGCCTTTTTTTCTTTTCACGTAGCTATTTTGGCTTTATGTTGTTATACTATTGCTTATTAATAACTAGAGATATGCAGTTTAGAGCTACATCCTGTTTTGATGATCAGATTCAGTCAGTTGTACAGCCAAATGTTTCTAAAGGTTTTACCTAGGGTACAATTGTACTTTTCTTTTAATCCTGTAAGAGTAATTACATATTCTGTACTTAGTTGGTCAATCATGTTGCTTCAAAAGAAATAGCATATAAATTTTAGCTAATTCACTTTACAGCCTTATAGCATTTATTTGCAAAGTTTATAGTGTCAAATAATAGAACTGGGTTATTGTTTGATACAAGGAAGATTTGTAAAAAACTAATCATTTTCCGTTTAGGTCTGTTTTAAAACCTATATTCTAAGCAATCTCTATTTCTGTTATTTTCTTTCTTGAGAAGGTTTTTCATATGCATGTTTTGCTTTTCCATCTGTTATCTAACACTTTTATTCACAGAGTATGGCTATTTCTCTACAGCACCATGGGGGCGTGGAAATGTAATTGCCACAACATTCGAATTATGTTATAGATGATCATTTGGATGATGATGGGGTATTTATTTTTCAGATTAGTGACTGAATTTCCTTTACCAAATGTTTTTAAGATCAGGTAGTCACTGCCTTAAGATAAGGCATTATAAATAAACATCAATCCCTTTTTATATAATTGATCAACTTTCGTGTGTGTGTGTGTGCGTGTGTATCTAATACCTTTTCTCATATAAACGTGCCTATTTTTCACTTCTTTCTTGGAGTGCTTGCAGGATAGGGTAACCCTGATCTAGACTTCTTTGGATATTATCTAACTGGTTTAGTACTATGTTCTGCTATACACTTGGATCCTCATTACAGCTTAGCTTTACAAATGGGAAACTTAAATTTAATGACTTCATGGTTTAAAGTTTAGTGCTTTGTCCGTTGTTTAAAAAATTAGTATTATGCCGGGTGCGGTGGCTCACGCCTGTAATCCCAGCACTTTGGGAGGCCGAGGTGGGTGGATCACGAGGTCAAGAGATCGAGACCATCCTGGTCAACATGGTGAAACCCCGTCTCTACTAAAAATACAAAAAATCAGGTGGGCATGGTGGCGCATGCCTGTAATCCCAGCTACTCAGGAGGCTGAGGCAGGAGAATTGCCTGAACCCAGGAGGCGGAGGTTGCAGTGAGCCGAGATCACGCCATTGCACTCCAGCCTGGGCAACAGGAGCGAAACTCCGTCTCAAAAAAAAAAAAATTATAAGGCGGTAGAACACATTCATTTGAAAACCTGTCTTAGAAGTTATTTAATGGACCATCTCTGAAAGAACTTTTAATTGATTGGAGTAAAATGATTAGGGTGCAAAATAAATGAAGCAGTAGAAAAGATAATGGAAAGACTGTATGCTACAGTTTGATAAAAGTTTATCCACCCTAAATTTCCCACCCTCCCCAAATAATAGTAACTACTGGAAAGGATGAGGAGTTTTGTTAATCCTATCTGCTAGTTTTCTGAGTATGGATTCAATCATAACCCAAGGACAAACAGCTGCGTTATGAAATTCAAAAGGAATTCTTCTATTTTTTTTTTTTTAACATTTTTCCTCAACGTTATTTGTTTTTGTCTTATCAAAGATATACCCAAATGTGGTTTATTGCTCAGTATGCATGGACTTACAAATGGCAAAAATAAACACTGAGAACACTGTGGGGAGGGAAAGAACTGAGGGGGTAATGGTTGAAAAACTCTTGTCTACTGTGCTCACACCCTGGATGATGGATTCAATCATACCCCAAACCTCAGCATCAAGAAGTATACCCATGAAATAAACCTGCCCATGTGCCTGAATCTAAAATAAAAGTTGAAATTACAAAAAGAAGTCAGTGAGCAAGCATTTTAACAAAATGATTTTCTGTGCAAACTAGAAACAGTAAAACCCATGGAGTATTTCATCTCTGTTAATCTTTTAGGACCAATATGAGAACGTTCATTTAGATGTTTTTTGATTTATACTTTCACAGTATTATGCAATCAACACCACTATTAATTTCCAGAACTTTTTCATCATTTCAAAGTGAAACTCCACACCCATTAAATAATAATTCTGCATTCCTTCCTCCCTCCAGCTCCCAGTAACTTCTGTTTTACTTTGTCTCTATGACTTTGACTACTGATATGTTATGTTATGCAATATTTGTCCTTTTGTGTCTGACTCATTTTACTTAGCATAATGTCTCCAAGTTTATCCATGTTGTATCATGTGTCAGAATTTCTTTTCTTTTTTAGGCTAAATAATAGTCCATTATAATATACATATACCCCATTTTATTTATTTGTCTATCATTGAACATTTGTGTTGTTTTGACATTTTGACTATTGTGGATAATTCTGCTATGAACATGGGTACACTAATTTAATCTTCTTTAAAATGACTTTTGCCCTAAGACATCTCACCAAATATTTCGGATTTTTTCTCCCCGTACAATTAGTATATAAATATTTCCCTCTAGGTCCTCTACCCTTTTGTCCTGACCCTCCTCCCCCAATTAAAAAAAGCCCTAGTTGCCCCTGAGTTGGAAAGCATGGAAAGGTATATCACACACAGACAGGACATGGAATTTTTTTAGCAGCAAAACTTGGATAAGTTTATCTCCTCATTATCCCACATATCCCATTCTAGGGTGCCATTGTCCCAGACTTCTCATTAGCACCTGATTATTATGCTCCTCTGTATATCCTGTCTGTTTTCAAGTTTCTCCAAAAAGCCCTGATAATAAAACGTCTTGATGTAAATTGTCGAGAACTTGTAATGCCATAGCATTGGAAATGTGTCTGAGATCTCTCAGAAAATGAATAGTTCAGCAATTAGGGGCCTGTAATGCCAGGTGAAACAAATAAACTGTAGTCAAGGAAAAATGACCAATGAATACACATTAAAGTTATTTTTCTCCTTAGCTGGTTGTTACTCCCTAATTGCTAGCAGACAGGTAGGAGGATAAATTTTACCGCTATTGTACTGGCAGAATATAATTTGAATGCCCAATTAATTATTAGTCTGTCATGATGTTTAATTTAGATAAAGTGGCTCTTTAGTAAACTGTTGCTTTCCTGACACAGCCAAAAATTTTTATACAAAAAAGATACACAATTCTGTGGACCCAAGGTCTAGTAATATCCTTCACCTCTATTGCTCTTTTACCTATCCCCTATCCCAAATGTAGAGCTAATACATAACTGAAGATCTCTGAATGGTTTTAATAACAACATCTCTAGGGACCAAGTAGGAGGATATGAATACAACCAGATGCACAGTTTTCTCCCCTCCTTTCTAACTGTGACATAACCTAAGAAAGACAATACTGGATCCTACCCGAATCAATTCTTCTAGAGTTGGTAATGCTGAATTTAAAAAGAAAGGCCATCCACAATTTCTGGACATCTGTATTTGCTGAGAAGTTGCTGTAAGATTCTTCTATTAATACTGTCAAAGACCTGCATTAGATCAGAAAGAGCCACGTACCACAGATGGTACTTTTCACATGCCTTTTCCTGGAGCTTATGGAGAGTAAAGATCAAGTTGGCAGCAACACTTCCTCCTCTGCAGCCATGCGGGCTCTCTGGTAAAAGTGCATTTTAGCACATGAGGAGCAGCCAGTTGAGAAAGATTCTTGCCAGAGCAGTATCAAGTATAGATTGACAGGAGATCTCCCAAGCTATTTTCACACTCCAATCTGCCACCTTTGTCTTGTGTAGAGGCATTATAATTACAGCTTTGAATTCATTTGGCAGGATTTTATCCCCCAAGAGATACAAATAAATGTTAAAGGCCCTGGGATTAAAAAGAAATATACCATACAGGTGGTAATCGGTCTACACCCCCTGATTTCAGGTAGATCAATATCTACCACGTGGAAGACTGCTCTTTTGTATCCACTCCATAGATTCTCCCTGTCCAACTCCTACTGGAAACTGGGAACCTATGGAACAAATTCTGGTCATTAAAGATAAGAAAATGTAATTTAAAAAATCTCCTTCAATATGTTTCAATACACCTTATAAACCTGTAGATTAGGTCACTTGCTACAGGAGAAAACCTGAAATCCTTTTCAATCTCCATTCCTAAAAGAATCATAACAAAAATGATTGCAGTCTTTTTTTTTTTCCACTTTCTTTGGTCGCTTCTATCAATTGTAATAAATAAAAATAATCTACTACTATTACCACTAATAGCTTACATTTACCAAGTGCCTATTATACCAAGTTTTATGGTAAGCACTTTACTTGCATTTTCTCATTTTAAGCTACACAAAACCCTAGGGAATCCCTGAAGATGAGAGGGTTAAAAGCTGCCCAAGGTCATAAGCACTAAGTAACCACGCGAAATTTAATGTAAGTAGCTTGAGTCCAAATCACACCCTCTTAATTACTATGATTTGCCACTGATTAATAGTATAATATTTCCTATAAGCCAAACATCTTAAAACTATTACAACAGTCTATGACATTTTTCTTTTGTGAAAGTGCTCCAAGGTCTACTGGACATTTCACTCTTGTTCTACCATGCACATGTTTTCTTCCATTGAACCTGTGTGTTCTTTTATTTATTTAATTTTTGCTTCTCTATGTTCTTATTGTCAACTAGGCAACTTTCTAAAGAAACCAAAGGTTTCATATTTTACTATTTTCTATCTCAAACGGATTCTAATGTGAATAGAATGCATAGAATTTCTGTTTACAGAATATAAATAACGTTAGGAGGATACATTTATGAATTTATAAATACTACTTTATGTTTATTCTATTTGAAATTCATTCATTTCTATGAAATATTTTTCTATTTTATAAGCAAACCTGAATTAACATGTTATTTCCACAAATAAAAGTTGCAGTTTCTCAAGTATTTTTAAGTAACGGGGGAAAAAGTACATAATTCTTGCTCTAAGGTATTAAAAAACATATTTTCTCTCAATGTAGACACAAATCTCTACATATTTTTCTATTTTATGTTATTTTTTAAATTTTAGAGAGTACATCTGCAGGTTTGTTACATGAGTATTTTGCACAATGCCGGAGTTTGGGCTTCTAATGATCCTGTTACCCAAGCAGTGAACATAGGTGGTTTCTCAACTGTTACCCCTCTCTCCCCCTCCCTGGTTTGAGAATCCCCAGTGTTTATTGTTCCCATCTTTGTATCCGTGTGTACTGAATGTTTAGCTTCCACTTACAAGTGAGAACATGTGACTAGATATTTATATACCTTTATAGTAATGTAACGATGCACTCATTTTTCTCCCTACCCTTATTTGTTCTATATAGAAATATAGGCATGTCTATCATACAGGAAAATAAATGTGTTTGATTTGCAATCCTCCTAAATATTCATGTTTATTGCTGCTCAGTACTAGGGTGGAACTTTAACAGGTATCCATCTTCCTAAAAATATACCTTATTTATCCTAAATTTGTGTTTTTGGAGACACCTGGTCAGAACTTAACTTGATTTTTAAGAGCAAAGAGCAGAAATGGGTTAGAACAAAGGTCTGTGAGATTCCAGATCATGGAGAAGGCCAGAACAATTGAAGTCAAAGTCAAGATCTGTAAATGGCATCTATACTTTCGAATCTTTCTCAAACATGGAAGTATGACAACCTTTAGTGAAATTTGGGTACTTTGCCCTTGAGAGTTTTCAGGAAGAATGATTGCTCTGCTCGTGATAAAAAGCTTTGAGTCCTTAGATAATGCAATCAGCTATATTTCTTAGACATGTTATCAAATTCATGCTACCTACCTTTAATACAAACCTTCTTCCTCTCTATGTATTTATAAAATGATACATCATCTGGTCTTCTAACTATTCAAATACATGTTAGAATTTTGACTATATGCCCATACTTACAAATTTGTCTTTTTGAAAAATACAAATGTTAAGAAAAACTAAAGTAGAAAAGTGGGATACTAAAGTTTAGATAATATAGTTTTTACAACATAATATGATATCACACTTTCCTAGTTCTTTGATATTACATAAGTCACTATAAGACGCCTTAGCTTTAAAACATCCATTCTTTATTTCTATTTTATTTTTATAAGAAAAGTGTGTTTCTTTAGCTCATGTTTCTGAATACTAGGAAGTCCAAGGGCACAGCACTGGCATCTGGGGAGGGCCTTCTTGCTGAGTCGTAGTGCAGTAGAGAGCATCACATGGTGAGAGGGCAAGAACATACCAACTCAGATCTCTTTTCATCTGCACTTATTTTTTATTTTTGAGAGAGTAAATTTTTACTTACTTTTTTTCACATTAGGTACAGTGTACACTGCTCAGATGATGGGTGTACCAAAATCTCAGAAATCACCACTAAAGATCTAGTCCACGTAACCGAATACCACCTGTTCCCCAAAAGCTATTGCAGTAATACTATTAAAAAATATTTTAAAATAATTTTTTTATAAAATTTATTGAAATATAATTGACAATCAGATACACCCCATTTTAAGTGTGTAGTTCCATGAAATTTGACAAACACATGCACTTGTGCAACCACCACCACCAAGTACAGAAACGCCGCTCAACAATGTTTCCCCATGCCTTTTTTCAGTTAGTACTCTCTCTCCACCTTTGGTCTCAAGAAATCACGGATCTGCTTTCTGTCCTTAGATATTAGATTACCCATTTATGGAATTTTATGTACATAGAATAAACCAGGATGTATTTTTGGTTCAGCTTTTGTTTAGCATAATGTTTTTGTTTTTCATTTTTGTTACATGTATAAGTAGCTTGCCTCTTTTAATACCTGAGTAATATTATGCTTTATGGATATACTACAATTTTCTTACCCAATCACCTCTTGTTTAACATTTAAGTTATTTATAGTTTTTCGCTAATATAAATGAAGCAGCTACCAATATTTTAATATGGCTTGTAAATATACACTTTAGAATCTGTGCTACTGAAGAAAAGCTGAAACTCTTTATGTGGACATATATTTTCATTTATCTTGGGTAATTCCTAGGAGTGAATTAATGGGCAGCATGTATGTTTATTTTCATTAATTTTACTGCCAAATATTTTCCAAAATTCTTTTAATGTTTTACATTAACATCAGCAATGCATGAAAGTTCCAGTAGCTCTACATCCCCTACAAAACTTTGTACTGTCAGTCTTTATAATTTTAGCATTCCAGTGTATGGGTAGCAGTACCTAGGTTTTAATTTGCATTTCCCTGATGCTAAGTAATGATGTTGAGTATCTTTAGCAGTGAAATGTCTGTTCAAACATTTTTCCATTTTATATTTCTTGCCTTAGTATTCAGTTGTATTTTTTATTTTCAAAAAACTGGACATTCTAGAGCCTATACGTCTTCATATAAAGTTGGAAATAAGTTTATTAAATAAATACATTTATTAAAATTATACAAAAAAATCTGATGAGGTCTTGTTTAATTATATTTAATCTCTATATCTAGGGAAAATGGAAATCTTAATATTTGATTAGTTAAATCCATGAATCTGTTTTTTCTCTTCATTTTGTCTATAATTTTTCAGTTCAAATTTTTATAATTTTTAATGTACAATGTTTCCATGTTTGTTAAATTTATTTAAATATTGCATATTTTCTTGCTATTGCAAATTGTATTTTAAAAATTTCAGTGTCCAGTTGTTTGTTGTTAATACAGACTTAAATTGATTTTTGCATATGAACTACACATTCTGAAACCTTGCTAAATTACTAAATAGTTCTAGGAGAATTTTTAAAAATTCTTTAGGCTTTCTAACAGACATGTCATCTGTGGAACAATAGACACTTTTTCTTCTCCTTCCCAATCTGCATATCTTTACTTTCCTCCTTTTCCTCTTCTTCCTTCTCAGAATGCTTAGCCCTCCAATACAATGCTGAAAAGAAGTACTGAGAGCAAACATCTTCACCTTGCTTTTTATTAAGGGGAAAATATTCAGCATTTCTTCGTTAAATATAATGTTAACATTTTTTGGTAGGCATCTTTATTTTGTGTGGGAAGTTATTTACTTCTCAAGAACCATTATCTGAAACAGTTGTTTGACTTTGTCAGTTGCTATTTCTGTACCTATGGAGATAATATGGTTTTTGCTGTTTATCAATTTATTTGGTGAATTATATGATTTTTTTTTTTCAGTGAACGACTAAAGTGCATTCCTGGAATAACCCCCACTTGGTCATAATGTATTGCTAAATTTAACTTTTGGAAAATATCTTTGCATTTGTGTTCATGGAAAATACTGGTCTGTAGTTTTCTTCTGACATCTTTGTTTTTTTGACTTGGGGTAATGATAACCTTATAAAACATATAAGCTATTTCTTCTATTTAGATGGAAGAGTTTGTATAGAATTGATATAATGTCTTCTTTAAACATTTGATAGAATTTGCCAATTGTGACATCCGTGCATAAAATTTTTGTGAGTGTGGGAAGAGTTTTAATGACAAATTTAATTTACTTAATACTATAGGAATATTCAGTTTATTTCTTGAATTGGATGTGTCTTTCAAATAATTTGTATATTTCTGTTTTTGTTTGTGTTTAGAAACAGTCTTGCTTTGTCACCCAAGCTAGACTGCAGTGGCCTAATTTGGACTCACTGCAACCTCTGCCTCCCAGATTCAAACAAATCTCATGTCTCGGCCACACAAAAGTAGCTGGGATTACAGATGTACCACCACATCTAGCTAATGGTTGTATTTTTAATAGAGACAGGGTTTCACCATGTTAGCCTGGCTAGTCTTGAACTCCTGGCCTCAAGTAATCTGCCCACTTTGGCTTCCCAAAGTGCTGGGATTACAGGCATGAGCCACCATGCCTGGCCTATTTCATCTGTTAAGAAATGTATTATCATAAGATAGTTTATAATATTCCTTAATTATTTCCATATCTTTTGAGTCCATAGTGATGTCTTCTCTCTCATTTCTGTTAATAGTAATTTATTTCTTTTCTATTTCTCTCATTTTCTTTATCATTCTAGCTAGAGGTTCATCAGAGGTACTTAGCTCTTCAAAGAACCAATTATTTATTTCATTGATTTCTGTATTGTATACTTGTTCTCAGAAAATTTTTGTTAACATTTTGCTCCTATCTTTATTATTTCTACCTCTTGCTTGTTCTGATTTATTCCATTCTTATTTTTCTAGTATCTTAGGTGAAAAGAGATTTTTTTTTTTTTTTTTTTGAAACAGTCTCACTTCCTCGCCAAGCTGGAGTGCAGTGGTATGATCTCGGCTTACTGCAACCTCCGACTCCCAGATTCAAGTGATTCTCCTGCCTCAGCCTCCCAAGAAGCTGGGAATACAGGCGTATGCCACCACACCCAACTAATTTTTGTATTTTTAGTAGAGACAGAGTTTCACCACGTTGGCCAGGATGGTCTTGATCTCTTAACCTTGTGATCTGCCTGCCTTGGCCTCCCAAAGTGCTGGGATTACAGAGTTTATTGTTTTTGAGATATTTCTTCTCCTCTAACAAGATTTCCCTCTAAGCACTGCTATAGCTTTGTCTCACAAAAATTATATAAAAACTTTTATTTTTGTTCATTAGAAATATTTTTAAATTTTTCTCTGATTTTTTTTTTCCTGACCCATAGGCTATTTAGAAATGCATTGTTTAACACAAACATATTTGAGAAACTTCCAGATTTTTTTGGTTATTGATGTCTAGGTGAATTCTGTTGCTGTCAATTAACATATTTTATATAAATTCAACTTTTTGCACTTAAAATGTATAGTATGCCTATTAGGTCAATCTGCTTGTTCAAGCCCCTTATGTCTTTACTGATTTTCTCTCTAATGTACCAAATGATACTTTTGGATTTGTCTATTTCTCCCTTCAACTTATCAGCTATGTTTTATGTATTTTGGAGCTCTACTGTTGGATGCATAAATATTTAAGATTGCTATTTCTTCTTGATGAATTGACCCTTTCAGCATTATATAATTATCCTCTCTACCTGGTAATATTTTTTTTTCAGAAGCCTGCTTTATTTGATATCAGTATTGCCACTCCTGTTTCATTTTGTTTGGTGCTTCTATGTTGTGTTTCTATATACATATACACCCATGTATCCTTTTTCTTCAACCTATTTTTGTGTGTGTGTGTTTAGAGGGCTTTCTCATAGACGCTTGATATTGAAAATACTGTTTAAGAAAAATTCTTTGTATTTACTTATATATTTATCATTTATTGACACTTTTTATTCCTTTTAATACCCCTAACTTTCTACCTGGTATTATTTTACTTCTGCTGGCAAAATTCTCTCAATGTTTCTTTAACTCAGATCTTCTGGCAATAAATTCTCTCAGCTTTTGTTTGTCTGATGGTGTATTACTTTTAATTTTAATAAATATTTTCAATGTGTAAGGAAGTTAAGTTGGCAAGATTTTTTTTTAGACTATTCATTTTGTTGACTTGCATAGTTTTGACAGGAAGTCTGTGGTCATTCTTATCTCTGTTTTCATGTCTGTAATGTTTCTTGTAGCAACTTTAAATAGCTTTATCACACAATTGTATTGTGATATGCCTTTATGTGATTTTCTTTATGTTTCTTCTGTTGGTAGTTTGCTGAGCTTCTTGGACTTGTGAGTCTAAAGTCATTATTAAATTAAAAAAAAAAAAATTGACCATGTGTGGTGGCTCGTGCTTGTAATCCCAGCACATTGGGAGGCTGAGGTGGGGAGATCACCTGGGGTTGGGAGTTCAAGACCAGCCTGGCCAAAATGGTGAAACCCTATCTCTACTAAAAAGACAAAAATTAGCTGGGTGTGATGGCACATGCCTATAATCCCAGCTACTTGGGAGGCTGAGGTAGGAGAATCACTTGAACCTGGGAGATAGCAGTTGCAGTGAGCCAAGATTGTGCCATTGCACTCCAGACTGGGCAACAAGGGTGAGATGTCTTAAAAAGAAAAGAAAAGAAAATTAAAAGAATTTTGGTCATTTATTTGTTTAAATGTTGTGTTTTTCTTTCTGCCTACTCCCTTCTGGATATTTGGTTACAAATATATTAGAATGCTTTATGTTTTCTCATATGTCATTTTGGCTCTGATTATTTTTCTCAGTGTTTTTCTTTGCAGCTTCAGATTGAAGAGTTTCTATAGCTAAGTCATGTAAATATAAGTTCACTGCTCTGAAGCAATGGCCTGAGCTGTACATTGGCCCCTTTTAGCCACAGTTAGAGGTGAAGTAACTGGGATGGACAGTGCCATGTCCTGAGGTATAGAGCAGGGGACCCTGAGATCAGCTAATGAAACCATTTTTTCCCTCCTAGGCCTCCAGGACTGTGATGGGAGGGGCTGTTGTGAAGTTCTCTGACAAGCCCTGAAGACATTTTTCCCCCTGTCTTGGTGATTAACATTTGGATCCTCAATACTTAGGCAAATTTCTGCAGCCTGCTTGAATTTCTCACCATAAAATGGGTTTTTCTTTTCTATCACATAGTAGGTTGCAAATTTTCCAAACTTTTATGCTCTACTTCCTCTCCAATACTTGTTGCTTAGAAATTTCTGCCAGATACCCTAAATCACCTCTCTTAAGTTCAAAGTTTCACAGATTTCATAGGGCAGGGAAAAATGCTGCCAGTCTCTTTGCTAAAGCTAACAAGAGTCACACAAGTGACTCATCTCCATCTGAGACCACCTCAGCCTGGACCTCACTGTTCATGTCACTATCAGCATTTTGGTCAGTTCCCGAGTCCCTCATCTGCATCTGAGACCACCTCAGCCTGGACTTTATTGTCCATGTCACTATCAGCACTTTTGGTCAAAGCCATTCAAAAGTCTCCAAATCCAACTAATACATTGTTTTATAGTCTAGCAAGTCTTCTATCTTGGTGAATATATTATGTGACCTTGAAAATAATTTGTATTTTCTCGTCGGATGCAGTGTTCTACTATTTAGCTCAATATGGTTGATAGTGTACTAAACATCTTCCATAGCTGAATTATTATTACCTTTTGTGTGTGTGTGCATAGTTCTTATATAAAATTGCTGAAAGAGGTTTGTTAAATGCCCAAATGTTTATACAATTTTCCATTTCTTCACTAAATTGTTAAGGTTTACTTCATGTGTTTTAATGCTCCATTTTGATGCTACATATACATTTATAATTGTTGTTTTCCAGATATTTTCATCTTTTACCATTATTAAATGTCATTTGTTTTCTTATATATGGTATATTTCTAGCTATTTATTTTAAACTTGTCTGCATCTTCTTATTAAAAGTGAGTTTATTTTAGGTGGCATTCAGTTGAGTTTTGCTATTTTGCTCATTCTTACATGTTTTTTTTCCTCTCTCCAATCCTAGTAAAAATACTTTAGTTTACTAATAGTATTAATTAGCATGGACTTGACGTTTGTTTGGGGGAGATTTTTAGTAAAGCAATCTTAGATAATATTTCAATCTTGAAATATAATCTTGTATGATTCTAACTTGTTACATTTCCTCTGGTATGATTTAAATCTGCCTTGGGGAGAAGATATATTGACAAAAACTTTGGGCTTTCCATTGTTATATTCTTCCATGCTTTTCACCAGTGCAGCACTTCTGTAAAGGGATTTGACCAATTTTTTTGTGCTATATAAATAGGTTCTCTGAAGAGTAGAAAGGTAATTTGGGTTTATGTCATTAACCAAGAATCCACTGTTTCTGGGAGATTTTGAGTGGACTAAAAAACAAAACCAAAACAAACGTTTTTCCTTTTCATGCTGTGGAAACACAGTAAGAACAAGTCCTGCTCCATTCTTTTAAATAGCACAATTGCAACTGCTGCATCTCACAAAACTATGAGTCTCTAAGTACAAATCTCAATAACTTGAGACAGGTTAGAGATGAAAGAAATTCAAGAATTCCCCAACCACTGTTATCATAATTCACAGATATCCTGAACTTTCAGATAGCTGGCAAAAACAGAACTATTGTTTTTGTAAACTGACATAAGTAAATTTGGTCATTCAACAAATGTCAGGTTTAATAATCTCCAATCAGACCTAGGTAGGGGAATATACTTCACTACAACCTCACCAGCAGATATCTGTCTAAATACAAATATGTATTAGTAGCCAGGCATGTATGCATGTGCAAAGGAATATACTTCAGTATACAAAAACCACTCCTAATCTGGTCTTGTAAGTTTGGTTATGTCTCTGCTTGTTCTCTTTCTCCAGGCGTTAAGATAAGCACCTTGAAAGGAAGGTTTCCTCCAAGGCTGATAATATGTTGATGTCTGATCAGCCAGTCTTCTGTTTGGTTAGGTTTTGGAGCTCTCCACTGAGAGAGAGAGAGAGAGAGACTGAGAGAGAGAGAGAGAGAGAGAGAGANGAGAGAGAGAGAGAGAGAGAGAGAGACAGAGACAGAGAGACTGAGACCACCAAGTAAAACTATAGATCTTGTACTCTGTCCTGAAGGTTTATTCAAGGAGAGTGGAGTTTATAAAATCTGGTTAACCATATATCTTTAAAAAAGAACATTCACTTCATCAATGAAAATTATATCTAACATCTTTTGTGCTAATTAACAAATCATCTGCTGAAGATTTAGATAAAAGTACTTCTTATGGCCACCTCTAGATTTTTGATTCATGTACAACTAACTGTCCTGATATGGTTTGGCTCTGTGTCCCTACCCAAATCTCATCTTGAATTGTCCTATAATATCCCATGTGTTATGGGAGGTACCCAGTAGGATATAATGGAATCATAGGGGTAGTTTCTCCCATACTATTCTCCTGGTAGTAAATAAGTCTCATGAGATCTGATGGTTTTATCAAGTGTTTCCACTTTTGCATCTTCCTCATTCTCTCTTTGCCTGCTGCCATCCATGTAAGACAGAACTTGCTCCTCCTTGCCTTCCACTCCTCTGCCTTCCACCATGACTGTGAGGCTTCCCCAACCACGGGGAACTGTAAGTCCAATTAAACCTCTTTGTTTTATAAATTGCCCAGTCTTGCGCAGTATGAAAACAAACTAACACATGCCTTTAGGGTCTAAAATTCAATTAAACACATAAATAGGCTTTGTATTTTGAAGTTTTTTGTTTGTTTGTTTTTGTTTTTGTTTTCTTTAAGTAAATGCACTGACAGGATAACACTAATTCTACCACCTTCCCCTTTTGAGAGTCAAGGCAGATGTATGGAAGTTAAAACTGCCAGGTGGTCTTGGGAATAAAGGACTCCTAATAAACAACAAATACAAAAGCTGCCCTTGACTTTCTAAAAAATTATCTGGAGCACTAAACCCAGTTCAGGGGTCAACATTGAAGACATCCCATCAGCTGTGGGATCTTTTTTATGATAAGAAGACGTCTTATTTCTATGCAAAGAAAGCCCCAGCTTATAAATGGATTAAATAGTCCTTTGCACACTTTGCATTCTGTATAAGTTCAGCTGCCCCTTGCAATACCTGAAAGAGGAGATTTAATGTGAAAAGAACACCTGAGGGGGAAGCAGAGCAACACTGTGAAATAGAGCGCTCCACCAATAATTCTCAACACCACCACAAAGTCACCAAGTTAACAACTGTCTACACAGACACACAAAAAAACACCTTTATAAGAACCAAAAATCAGCTGAGCACTCATAGTATTTAGTTTTAAGTCACATGGCTGAAAGGCATTAAAGAGATTTTAAAAAACCATCACTGAGGGCCAAAGTCCTGTCGGTCTCTAAGCAAGTTTGAAAGGCAGTCTAGGCCATTAGAACTGCAACTCTTTGGCAAGTTTTAGTGCTGAACTAGGTCCAGAGACAGTGTACTAGTGGGATACACAATATACTGAGACACCAGATGGGGCAGCCATCTGACAAAGGTCTAATATCCAGAATCTTCAAGGAACTTAAACAAATTTACCAGAAAAAAAACAACTCCATCAAAAAGTGGGCAAAGAACATGAACAGACACTTTCAAAAGAAGGGATTTATGTAGCCAACAAACATGAATAAAAGCTATCATCACTGGTTATTAGAGAAATGCAAATCAAAACCACAATGAGATATCATCTCATGCCAGTGAGAATGGAGATTATTAAAAAGTCAGGAAACAATTGATGCTGGAGAGGAAGGATGTGGAGAAATAGAAACACTTGTACACTGTTTGTGGGAGTGTATATTAGTTAACCATTGTGGAAGACGGTGTGGCAATTCCTCAAAGATCTAGAACCAGAAATACCATTTGACCTAGCAATTCCATTACTGGGTATATACTCAAAGGATTATAAATCATTCTACTACAAAGACACATGCACATGTATGTTTACTGCAGCAGTATTTACAATGGCAAAGACTTGGAACCAACCCAAATAACCATCAATAAGAGACTGGATAAAGAAAATGTGGCACATATACACCATGGAATACTATGCAGCCATAAAAAAGAATAAGTTCATGTTATTCACAGGGACATGGATGAAGCTGGAAGCCATCATCCTCAGCAAATTAACACAGGAACAGAAAACCAAACACAGCATGTTCTCACTCATAAGTGGGAGTTGAACAATGAGAACACATGGACACAGGAAGGGTGACATCATAAAGCAAGGTCTGTTGGGGGGTGGAGGGCAATGGGAGGGAGAGCATTAGGGCAAATACCTAATGCATGCAGGTCTTAAACCTAGATGTTGGTGTTATAGGTGCAGCAAACCACCATGGCACATGTATACCTATGTAACAGACCTGCATCCCAGAACTTTAAAGTAAAATTTAAAAAAATAAGCACTTCAGAAATAATGAAATAAATATTATGGACCATTCATGTTCCATGAATATGACATTGCTTTTGCTACACACAATAACTAAAATCTATTTTCTTTGCCTAGAGTTTGCACTGGAGATCGTTTGAGAACAGTGCATCGAAGTGAAGCCTACTTAATTTTTTCACATTTTCTTAATTCAATCTTCCAGTGCCAATACTCTCTGTTTGGGTCAACCCAGTCACCACCATGCTTATCGGATATCATTTCACGTACAGAGCACCAGTCCCTGGATAATTTTAATTCTATATTTAAATTATTAATTACTCATTCTGCAGTATCCACCCTCATGTGGAATGATACTTCCTAATCGTTTATACACTGTATGTCCCAATGGAAAACAAAAGTTGAGGAAATATTATATTCACACATAATAATTTAAGAAATGCAATGTCTCAACTTGTTTTGCTGAAACATTTAATCTCCCATCTCCTGCCGTCAAAGTACCTCACTATACAAGCAAGTATATTTTTAAATATTAAAAGATTCATATTTTGTTATAATAACTGGTAGAGGTGTAGCGAATGAAGCACAATTTATCTGAGGCAACCTGTGCCTCATTTTCTGTGTTGAGACTGTGATTGTGCTTAAACTGTGTTTCAACTATGGCATCAGACTCCACTGTGACTGGGGCTGTAAATGATGGTTTGGTTCTTGAAGTAGGTGATGACAGTTTCTCTGACCTTTAGTTTTTCTTAATGCTGTGCTATGAGGCGGCACCATGAAACAATCACTCCCAGTGATTTCTCTGCAGCACAAGAACCCAGCAGTAATCAATGTGATCAAAATCTTGACCTCTTGCCTATTTCCTTTGTGTTTTCCAGATTAAAGGCAGGAATATGTGTTCTTGGCCAAATGACAACCAAATGTTAAATGCCTTCAAATCAAGAAGTGAAAAGTCTCTCTAGCTTAACCCTGGTCCCACCTAGCTTCTAAGAATGTAAAACTAAAGGGGCCCAGGATTTTCCTTGTGTCAACAATAAGACTTTAATCAATAGTTAATGCTAAGTAGTCCATATAAAGGTGAATCATTATCATTTCCTAGGCATGTGTTCTGAAATCCAAGCTCTCATTTCAGTGGAATTCAAGTGGTCTGAAGCAAGGGGAAGAACTAGGACACTAACATCTATCTGCAAGGCCTCTGCTACCAGCTTTGTATGTGTCGTCTCATTTACATCTCCAGCTTCACGTGGTAATTATTAATGTTTCTACTTTTTTTTTTTTTTGAGATTGAGTCACACTCTGTCACTCAGGCTGTAGTGCAGTGGCATAATCTCAGCTCACTACAACCTCTGTCTCTCAGGTTCAAGTGATTCTTTTGTCTCAGCCTCCCCAGTAGCTGGGACTGCAGGTGGATGCCACCACACCCAGCTAATTTTTATATTTTTAGTAGAGATGGGGTTTCACCAATTGGTCAGGCTGGTCTTGAACACCTGACGTCAGGTGATCCACCTGCCTCGGCCTCCCAAAGTGCTGGGATTACAGGCATGAGCTACCATGCCTGACCAATGTTTCTACTTTGAACAATGAAGAAACTATGACTCAGATATGTTACCTGTTTATGGCTGCAAACATAATTAGTAGCAAAGATGAGATACAAACTCATATTTCTCTGGCTGCAACCCCACAGCACATTAAATAGACATTTGCTCATTTTGTTGTTAATGGCATTGAGTCAAAACTAAAAAATTTGAAATGCATGCTTTATGAAGTAATTAGCACCAAAAGAGTAAGTGTACTATCCTTTTGATTGGAATAAAAGATGGAGAAAGATAATGAGCACAGGCTTCTAGGTCTTACTCCTACCACTCAACTATTTCTTTTTTATAATGAATTTTATTATGCATATTTGAGGTTTATAACATGGTTTTATGGGACACATATAGATAGTAAAATGGTAACTATAGTGAAGAAAATTAACATATCTGGCATCTCACATAGTTACATTTTGTGGCAAGAGCAGCTAAAATCTACTTTAACAGAAGTCTCAAATACCAATTGACTACAGTCCTTATATAGTTCATTAGATCACTAGACTGGTTCATCCTACATATATACTACTTTGTATTCTTTGAGCTACATCTCTCCATTTCTTCCCTCCAATAACCATTGTTTTATTCTCTATCTCTGTACATTAGGTGTTCTTCTAAAACTTCCACATGTAAGTGAGATCATAAAATATTTTTCTTTCTGTGTCTGGCTTATTTCAATTCCTATAATGTCCTCCAGACCTATTTGTCTTGTAGCAAATAGCAGAACCTCCTTTTTAAAGGCTGAATAATATTCCATTGTGTATACACCATATGTCTTTATTCATCTGTGGAAGATCACTTAAATTTCATATCTTGGCTACTGTAAATAATGCTGGAATGAAGTGAGAGTACAGATATCTTTACAAAGTAGAGATTTCATCTTACTGTATATACACCACAAGAAGGATTGTTGGGTCGCATGATGGTAGTTTTTTTTTTTTTAGGAACCTCCATACTGTTTTCCGTAATGGTTGTACCAGTCTAACTTTCCATCAACAATGTACAAAGGTTCTCTTTTCTCCACACCCTTACCAACATTTGTAATCAATTGTCTTTTTAGTAATAGCTCTGCTATTACTGTGAGATGATATCTCATAGTAGTTTTAATTTGCATTTTTCCCCCATTTATTTATTTTATTGCATTTTAGGTTTTGGGGTACATGTGAAGAACATGCAAAATTGTTGCATAGGAACACACGTGGCAGTGTGATTTGCTGCCTTCCTCCCCATCACCTACA
>NW_016107424.1:2144928-2165159 GCF_001604975.1 Cebus imitator | reverse complement strand
CTCCCCAACTCCCCCCCCCGCTGTCCCTCCCCTCGTTCCCCTGAACAGACCTCAGTGTGTGATGCTCCCTTCCCTGTGTCCATGTATTCTCATTGTTCAGCACCGCCTAAGAGTGAGAACATGTGGTGTTTAATTTTCTGTTCTTGTGTCAGTTTGCTGAGAATGATGGTTTCCAGATTCATTCATGTCCCTACAAAGGATACAAACTCATTGTTTTTTATGGCTGCATAGTATTCCATGGTGTATATGTGCCACATGTTCCTTGTCCAGTCTATTGTTTATGGGCATTTGGGTTGGTTCCAGGTATTTGCTATTGTAAACTGTGCCACAATGAACATATCTGTGCGTGTGTCTTTATAATACAATGATTTATAATCCTTTTTTTTATATACCCAGTAATGGGATTGCTGGGTCAAATGGAATTTCTATTTCTAGGTCCTTGAGGAATCACCACACTGTCTTCCACAGTGGTTGAACTAGTTTATACTCCCACCAACAGTGTAAAAGTGTTCCTGTTTCTCCACATCCTCTCCAGCATCTGTTGTCTCCAGATTTTTTAATGATTGCCATTCTAACTGGTGTGAGATGGTATCTCAATGTGGTTTTGATTTGCATTTCTCTAATGACCAGTGATGATGAGCGTTTTTTCATATGTTTATTGGCCTCATATATGTCTTCTTTTGAAAAGTGTCTGTTCATATCCTCTGCTCACTTTGGGATAGGTTTGTGTGGTTTTTTCTTTTTCTTGTAAATCTGTTTTAGTTTTTTGTAGATTCTGGATATTAGACCTTTGTCAGATGGGTAGATTGCAAAAATTTTTTCCCATTCTCTTGATTGCCAGTCCCCTGTAATGGTTGTTTCCTTTGCAGCACAGAAGCTCTGGAGTTTAATTAGGTCCCATTTGTCTATTTTGGCTTTTGTTGCCAATGCTTTTGGTATTTTAGTCATGAAGTCCTTGCCTATGCCTATGTCCTGAATGGTTTAGCCTAGGTTTTCTTCTAGGGTTTTTATGGTGTTAGGTCTTGTGTTTAAGTCTTTAATCCATCTGGAGTTAATTTTAGTGTAAGGTGTCAGGAAGGGGTCCAATTTCTGCTTTCTGTACACTGCTAGCCAGTTTTCCCAACACCATTTATTAAACAGGGAATCCTTTTCCCATTGCTTGTTTTTGTCAGGTTTGTCAAAGATCAGATGGTTATAGATGTGTGACATTGCCTCTGAAGCCTCTGTTCTGTTCCATTGGTCTATATCTCTGTTTTCATACCAGTACCATGCTGTTTTGATTACTGTAGCCTTGTAGTATAGTTTTAAGTCAAGTAGTGTGATGCCTCCAGCTTTATCTTTTTGCTTAGAGTTGACTTGGCTATGCAGGCTCTCCTTTTGTTCCATCTGAAGTTTAAGGTGGTTTTCTCCAGTTTTGTGAAGAAGGTCATAGGTAGCTTAATGGGGATGGTGTTGAATCTATAAATTACTTTGGGTAGTATGGCCATTTTCACAATACTGATTCTTCCTAACCATGAGCATAGAATGTTTCTCCATCTGTTTGTGTCTTCTCTTATTTCATTGAAGAGTGGTTTGTAGTTCTCCTTGAAGAGGTCCTTTACATCCTTTGTTGGGTGTATTCCTAGGTATTTTATTCTCTTTGTAGCAATTGTGAATGGCAGTTCATTTTTGATTTGGCTCTCTTTAAGTCTGTCATTGGTGTATAGGAATGCTTGTGATTTCTGCACATTGATTTTATATCCTGAGACTTTGCTGATGTTGCTTATTCGTTTCAGGAGACTTTGGGCTGATACAATGGGGTCTTCTAAATATATATGCATGTCGTCTGCACATAGAGATAATTTGACTCCCTCCTTTCCTAATTTTATAGCCTTTATTCCTTTTTCTTGCCCGATTGCTCTGCCTAGAACTTCCAATACTATATTGATTAGGAGTGGTGAGAGAGGACATCCTTGTCTAGTGCCAGATTTCAAAGGGAATGCTTCCAGTTTATGCCCATTCAGTATGATATTGGCTGTGGGTTTGTCATAAATAGCTTTTATTATTTTGAGATACCTTCCATCGATACCTAGTTTATTGAGAATTTTTAGCATAAAGGACTGTTGAATTTTGTTGAAGGCTTTCTCTGCATTTATTAAGATAATCATGTGGTTTTTGTGTTTGGTCTGTTTATGTGGTAAATTACCTTTATAGACTTGCGTATGCTGAACCAGCCTTGAATCCCAGGGATGAAGGCTACTTGATCATAATGGATAAGGTTTTTGATGTGCTGTTGCAGTCGGTTTGCCAGTATTTTATTGAAGATTTTTGCATCTATGTTAATCATGAATATTGGCCTGAAGCTTTCTTTTTTGTTGAGTCTCTGCCAGGTTATGGTATCAGGATGATGTTGGTCTCAAAATGGTTTGGGAAGGATTCCCTCTTTTTGAATTGTTTGAAATAGTTTCAGAAGGAGTGCTACCAACTCCTCTTTGTATGTCTGGTAGAATTCAGCTGTGAACGCATCTGGACCTGGGCTTTTTTTGGTTGGTAGGCTATTGATGGTTGGTAGGCTCAGCTTCAGCCCTTGTTATTCGTCTATTCCGGGTTTCAACTTCTTCCTGGTTTAGGCTTGGGACGGTGAAAGTGTCCAGGAATTTATCCATTTCTTCCAGGTTTCCTGGTTTATGTGCATAGAGTTGTTTGTAGTAATATCTGATGGTAGTTTGTATTTCTGTAGGATCTGTAGTGAAATTACCTTTATCATTTTTTATTGCATCTATTTGATTCTTCTCTCTTTTCTTTTTTATTAATCTGGCTAGTGGTCTATTTTGTTGATCTTTTCAAAAACAAGCTCCTGAATTCATTAATTTTTTGAAGGGTTTTTGTGTCTCTACCTCCTTCAGTTCTGCTCTGATCATAGTTATTTCTTCTGCTAGCCTTTGAGGGTTTTTTGTTGTTGTTGTTGTTGTTGTTGTTGTTGTTTTAATCTTCCTCCTCTAGCTCTTTCTGTTTTGATGATAGGTTGTCGATTTTAGATCTTTCGTTATTTCTGATGTGGACACTTATTGCTATAAATTTTCCTCTATACATTGCTTTAAATGTTTCCCAGAGACTCTGGTACATTGTGTCTTCATTCTCGTTAGTTTCAAGGAACCTCTTTATTTCTGCCTTCATTTCATTTGTTATCCAGTCAACATTCAAAAGCCAGTTGTTCAGTTTCCATGAAGTTGTGTGGTTTTGAGTTTCTTAATCCTGAGTTCTAATTTGATTGCACTGTGGTCTGAGACACTGTTTGTTATGATTTCTGTTCTTTTGCATTTGCTGAGGAGTGATTTACTTCCAATTATGTGATCAGTTTTAAAGTAGGTGTGATGTAGTGCTGAGAAGAAAGTATATTCTGTGGATTTGGGGTGGAGAGTTCTGTAAATGTCTATTAGGTTTGCTTGGTCCAAAGCTGAGTTCAAATCCTGAATATCCTTATTAATTTTCTGTCTCATTGATCTGTCTAATATTGACAGTGGAGTGTTAAAATCTCCCACTATTATTGTGTGGGAGTCTAAGTCTCTTTGTAGGTCATTAAGAACTTGCTTTATGTATCTGGGTGTTCCTGTACTGGGTGTGTATATATTTAGGAACATTAGCTCTTCTTATTGCATCGATCCTTTTACCATTATGTAATGCCCTGCTTTCTCTATTTTGATCTTTGTTGGTTTAAAGTCTATTTTATCAGAAACTAGGATTGCAACTCCTGCTTTTGTTTTGCTCTCCATTTGCTTGATAAGTCTTCCTCCATCCCTTTATTTTTAGCCTAGGTGTGTCCTTGCTTGTGAGATGGGTTTCCTGGATATAGCACACTGATGGGTTTTGACTTTTTATCCAATTTGCCAGTCCGTGTCTTTTGATTGGGGCATTTAGCCCATTTACATTTAAGGTTAATATTGTTATGAATTTGATCCTGCCATTTTGATGCTAGCTGGCTGTTTTACCCATTAGTTGATGCAGTTTCTTCATTGTGTTTATGCTCTTTACCATTTGGTACTTTTCAGATTGCTGGTCTTTGTGGGCCTGGGACCCACTGAGCCAGATCACCTGGCTCCCTGTTTCAGCCCCCTTTTTTTCAGTTGAATGGGTGACTCGGTCTCCCAGGTGTTCCAGGCACCAGTTGAAATGGCCACCCAGATTTATGTGAGTTTTTGTGTGGAAACCTGCTACACCAGCTGAAACAGTCGTGCTGGAGACTTGTGGTGCTTTTCCATCTGGAAATCTCTTGGTCTGTGGGCAGTAAAAACTCGTTTGGAAATTCAGTGATCACTCACCCTCACTCCAGAGCTGTTTCTATTTGGCCGTCTTGGATAGTCTCCTCTCACTTATTGAATTCTTTAGCTCCAAGATTTTTGTTTGGTTCTTCATTATGATATCTATTTTTCTGTTGAATTTCTGATGCAGATCATGCATTAGTTTTCTTGTTTATTTTGTTTTAATTTTATTGTTTTTATCAATACATAATAGATGTACATATTTTCAAGGTACATGTGATCATTTAGTATATTCATATTATTTATAAAGATCAAATCAGTTCAGACAGTATATCCATATCACATTTTAAATTATTTTTCTGGTTTTATTGAATTGTTCATTCTTTTGTATCTCATGGAGTTTCCTTAAAATTAGTATTTTGAGTTTCTTTTCAGGCCATTTATAAATTTCCATTTCTTTGGGGTCAATTAAAAGAAAATTACTGTGTTTCTTTCACTTTTTCATGTTTCCTTGTATTGCATTTTCATGTTTTTTCAGTCACTGTGTTAATGTACATGCATCTGGTTAAACTGTCATGTCTTCAAACTTTATGATGTATCTTTTTTTTAGAAAAAGACTTTCACCTTCAGATGGGTCTTAGGGTAACAATTGATAGGAATACAATTGCTCTGCATCCAACTGGATGCAGTGGTATACCCTCCATGCAAGCTTCTTCAGCTGTGATCAATGTCAGCAATGATTATAGGTGATTTATTGTCCTTGACTGCTGGTGTTTATGGCAATGGCAGCTTGTGCTGTTAGCACTGGCAGTGGCAAGGGCTTTTGGGATCTTCTTGTTCTCACTTTTCCCATGATGGAGAGTCTTAGCTGAGAGGAAACTTCTGCATTCCATCTGGCATAGGCTACAAGAATCTACACCAGCACTGGGTTCTAGGACACAGGTGCTGTGGAGTCAGGGGCTTGGCATCAGGTCTTACCAACTTACTATGGCATCTGGGATTTTGAGTGCAGGTTTACTCTGAGGCATGGGTAGATGCAGATTGTCCACAAGCTAGGATCAGTTACTCTGTTAGCTTGCGTTTTGGAGGAGGGTGGCACAGAATCAAACTGCAGTTACACTCTATCTTGACCCTTCAAGATAGAGTATAACTGCAGTTTGATTCATGGGTGGTGAGTCAAGATGGAGGGTGGCACAGTTGTGATAGAGCCTCAGGAATGGAAAGGTGCAATGGCTACTTGCCCTGAGGGCAGGACACATTCCAGTGGTGGTTCCATTTCCAAGGTAGCACAGAACAGTAGGCCATGGTAGGGGCAAAGTACAGTGTTAGTTTCTTCTTTCTAGGAAGTATAAATGTATGGACTCCAAGCAACGTCCTCAGCTGAATGTAGCACCTGTGAGAACTACTGGAGTCCACAGTGGCAAGAACTGTAGGTGACTGAAGTGGTGATGGGAGCTGCTGGGTTAGTTTTACCTGCAGCAAGAAGTTGCTCTTGATTTCATGCTAGTCCAGCTGGGGGACAGAGTCACAAAGGCAGATGTTTTTTTCCTTCTCTATGTAGAAATCCTGGGTTTTTATGCTCTACAGGATTTCTGCTACTCTTTTTGTGTACTCTGGTGCTCTCCTTCAGTTATTTTCATCAAAATATAGTTGTTTATTTGTTGCTTTGCCTGTTTATGTCAGGGAAGCAAATGCAACGGGCTTCTAGTAAGCCATATTGCTGATGCCACTCTCTCCTATTTCTTATAAGATTTATCAACTCATTCAGCTTTTCTGAGCCTGTTTCTTACCTGTAAAATAAGCATATTACCAAAATTTCCCTCACTCAGCTACTTATATTGACTGTGATAATATGAATGCTTTCTAAAATATGAAACTGTGCATAATAGTTATAGGTTCACTGATTTAGCTTCTGACAGGTCTGTTTGTTTCTTGCAGCTGCCATAACAAATTAGCAAAACACTGGGTGGCTTAAAACAAGGGAGATTTATTGTCTTATAGATCTGGAAGTTAGAAGTCTGAAATTAAGATGTTGTTTAGGAAATGCTCTTTCTAACATCCCTAGGGGAGAATCTTTCTTTGCTTTTTCCAGCTTCTTGTATTTTCCAGCAATCTTTGACGTTCCTTGACTTGTCTCTCCATCACTCCAGTTACATGGATGTCTTTGTGTATCTTTACATTATCTTGCTTCTGTACATGTCTATCTCTGTGTCCAAATTTCTCTTTTATAATGATTAGAGTCCATAGTAATGACCTATTTTAACTTGATTACCTCTGTAAAGACTCTATTTTCAAATATGGTCACATTTTTCTTATTAGGAGTTAAGACTTCATCATATTTTTGGGTGTCAGTTTGGGGGTAGTGAAACTCAGCCCATAAGAATGGGGTAGTGTTAAAAGGAATGCTTAGGGAAAAGAGTGAAAAAAAAAGAAATAAATAAAAAAGCAGTAAAGAGCAGGTAATATCAGGATAATAAAGGAAAATCTTTTATGACAAACCTCATTGATAGTCAGGATTCTTACTACCAGAATATTGTTGGGTTGTTCTGTCCCATTCTGTACCTGTTCTGAAGCTGGCAGGATCATCACACTCAGTAATTAAATAATAATAAGTTTGAGTCCTCAGAGGACCCCAGAGGTTTTCCAGAGGCATAACAAGGTTACTATGATAATATGATTTTACCTTTGAATCCCTCACAGAGATCTCCATGCTAAATGAGGCAGATTATTTCATTTGGAGCTGGGCCTGCTGTGACCTACCATTATAATTTTATTCAGTGGTTCTCAAAGTGTGCTCCCCAAACCAGCAGTATGGAACTTATTAGAAATGCATTTTTAAATCTCATTCCAGAGCCTCTGAATCAGAAACTGTGGAGCCCAGCAATACAAGTTTAATATGTTCACCAGGTGATTATAATGCATGTTCAAGTTTGAGAAGTTCTTTTTAATCAGTGGTGCACATCTGTTAAATATATATACTTGTCTTTGTATCTGCCCCAGAGCTTCTGAATTAGAGGTCGGAAGTAGGACATGTGAATTGGTTTAAAAAGCTCCATATGATAAACACTTCTGCTTCAGCACCATCAAAGATCTGCAGAAGTGTGCAAGAGTCAGGCCTGGTAGTAATTTTGAATGGCCAGTGAAGCCCAAGAATCTCTGGGGCACATGGTGCTGTCCTTGGTGCTGATTTTGCTCTGAAGATTTCCTTTTTAGAGTCTGGTTATGAATTCTACCAAGTCCTCTGCCCTGATATTTTTGAACTGTTTGTTGGCATTTATCATGACCAATTTGCCTGACTCTGAGATTTCAATTGAAACATTTTGGCTGGCCTATCCGTGGCTGGGTTAAGTCTTGGTGGCACTGGCACTGAACAGAATTAGACCTAATATAAGAATAATGACAAGATGTACAGATAGCTAAAAAAATCATGATTGCTGTATATGAAACCTCAGTATAAATAAATGTATAGTGGAACACATGAGAATCTCCAGTAAATATGTTAACAATTATAAACTGGGGCGACAACCTTAGAACTGGGAATAGTAGGGAAGAGGTGGTTTTAAAAGTTCAATGAATAATTTTGATGTGCACCACTGGCTAAGAAATAATGATTTAATAATTATTGACTGCTGAGTATGGGTCAAGCTTCCCTGGAATTTAGGTATGTTAATCAAGGGAGGAATCTGTTTTCTAGGTAGATATGAGCTTTAGTTTTTTTTTTTTAAGCAAAGACATACAACATATACTTTTTTCCTTCTTTTTCCTGGTGTTTGTTTTTGATGAGCAATTTGATGGATTAAATAGTTTTGGTTTCTGCTGCTGGGTTGTTAGAGATAAGGAGAACTGAAAACAGCTGAAAGATATCTGCTAATTCAGAAGAGGACAATTATCTTGACACAGCTCTCAGTTTTCCTTAGCTCTCAGGCAAGAACCCACCTGTCATATTATTTTTGGAAGCAAAATTTCAACTGTGTTCATAAAATTAAATGTCTTACCATTGTATGTTAAATCATGCAGCTTTGTCATTAATAGATATAACAAACATCAGTGCATTGTAAATCCAGGGCTTAAATCACAAATCCCAAAGCTCTTTTTGTTAGGTGCAGAGCAATGAAACTGGGATGTGTTCTTGGCTGCCATGGACATAGAAAATGGCCCAAACCTTTTAAAATTTATTCACTGAAACCTCTGTTAAATGGATTAAATAGTCTCAAACATAGGAGGAAGCTAAATTTTTTTTCAAAACATCTTAGATTATCGCCATACAATCTTAGTACACCTATTTGCAGCTTTACAAAGAGCTACAATTGCAGCTACACTGAATTTAACAAGGTGTCTCTTTATAGGAGCATCAGTCCAGTAACTCATGTTAATTGAAAGCATAAGAGAGGAAGTGCTATTAACAATGTGGCACTGAATGCCTGTAAAGTAAAGCTGAAAAAGATACTACAGCTACATACATAGTCCAGATTCTGAAATTCCATTTCTTCTCAGTTTCAGGAATACAAGGAGATGGTATCACCCCAATTTTGAAAAGCCATGTATAAATAATATTCTTGTATTTCAAACACAGTGAACTCTAACTGTGGTATTGCCGCAAGGTATCTGAAGGTATGGAGGAATTGAGCGTTGCTGGTATAAATTTTTCCAGCCTGTTAAAGCAGATGTTTTTGCCTCATCACCTTTCACCTCCTCTACTCTTGCCTGAGTTTTAAACTTCATATAGCCATAGTTTAAGCTACTAACTCCATTTGCTGGTTGATACTCCTAGCTATTCATTCCATAAGGGGCACCAAACCAGGGCTTAGAAAAAGCTTGTTATTTGGTGCAGTACTTTCCAAGATGGAGTCAATATGGAATAAATAAATGAAGACTACATAGGCACAAAATTGGTATTTTGGCACAATCTTATCAAATTACTTGTTTTGTGTTCCTTTTCTATGGAGACTGTGATTTCAGAATAGTTGGATAAGAGAAGTGTAGCTTTATCTTTCAGTAGGGTGTTGTAAATCTGTCGTATATTATTTTGAGCTAAAAACCTGTAATTCAATAGCTAAAGCAACCCAAGTAATATTTTTACTATCCCCTTTCCTTCAGGAAAGCAAAAGGGAAAGAAATAAAGGAACATGGTGAAATGCATTCCTCTTTTCTCTCTTACTGGAATCTGGAAAGGTGCTCAAAACATTTCTATTTAGTTCCTTTTGAAATCATTTCTTTTAATCCAAGCCAGATGTTTTCTCTGAAGAGCAGCCTGGAAAAGAAATATTGTTTGGATAATCCTTTCCCAAGCCCGTACATTCTTGGGGTTAGAACTGACTGAATCCATGAATGATTTACACTCCTGTTTATTCCACGAGCTTTATAGTTTCCCATTAGTCTTTTCCCCAGACCCCAAAGGGCTTCTCTAGCAGCAGCACATTCACAGGGTACACAGCTAATTTAATCACATTTGGGCTAATAGACATTTTTTAGAATGTGAAAGTTTTTGTTAGAATCTTCTCAGTTTGAGATAAAATTGGGGGAAAAAGTCTATGATACAGCTTACTATATATTGCTTATTTTTCTATTACATGTAAATGTTCTAATTGCTTCTCTCAGAGTGAAACAAATTCTATAATTATAAATAATTAATGTTTCTCTAGAGCAATACTAAATCTAGTCCTCATTTGTGGATACAAACATGCAGTAGCACCTAATAAAACATATGCCTTAATATCATTTCGAAATCAAAGCCAAAGTGAAATCTCCAGAGGATTCAGGCTTCAGGGAGATACATGATATAAGTGGATAGACTAGAGAAAAGAAAGGATAGATGGAATTTTTTATTGTATGGCTCTGTTTACATGAGACTCACTAATGCATATTTTTCCAATCATGCAGCAAAATCAACATATATATGATCCCTCCAATTTTTATTTAACTAGGTAGCTAGCACATTTCATATCACTACTTGCATATAGAAAATTGCAATTTACTTTATATTTAACTTAGATAAATTTCCCAGGGCAAGTCATCTAAAATTAATCTAATAGCATGCTTTCTTACCTGACAGAGGCCCTTCCTTAGTATTTTGTCTGTGACCTGCACTTTTCATTCTGAAGTCTTGATTCATGTAAGAAAAGCAGAACAGCAAAGTCAGTCATTACTTCTAGAACTTGAAAATATGTACATACCAAAGAGCAAATTACTAGCATGTTTTTGGGTTAAATCAAACACTGGACAGCTAGAGTTGTAAAAAGGATAATAAAGTTTTTATAACAAGCAATAAATATAAACCTCTGTTAGAACTGATTGAAGAAGACAGTTCTTTATCACCCATATTTGGTTTATTTCTGGCTTCTCTATCCCCTCCGTATAATTACATGAAGGAGGTGCTTTTCTTTGTTCAGAATGGGTGAGAGCAATTCTCCTGTTACAGGTTCACCGCTAGGTGGGAAGTTATTAGTGGCAGCTTTATATCATAGAGTGGGTTACAGGGAGATTTTTAAGTTTTTGTGGGTAGTTATTAAACTTTCCACTTATTTAATAAGCTACAGTAAGTCTGTAACTATAGGTAAAAAATGTAGTGCCCTGCTGTTTAAAACCCTAAGACTTTGTTAATTCATCCATTCATTCATTCCTTATACTAGGCACACTAAGTGCCAGAAAAATGATATAAAAACTGCTAGAATTTGAGACTATAATAATGAATATGACAGTATCTGCTTTTATGGAACTTACACATTTGCTGATTTATTTGTGTATTCACTCATTCATTGAATCATTCACTTAACAAATACAGTTGATCATAGAGCAACTCAGGAATTAGAACACTGACCCCTATGCAGTCAAAAATTTCTCTAACTTTCGACTCCCTAAAAACTTAACTACTAAATGGCCACCATTGACTGGAAGCCTTACTGATGACAGTTAGCACATTATTGTATATGTATTATATACTATATTCTTACAATAAAGTAAGCTAGAGAAAAGAAAACAGTGAAATGATAAGAAAAGATACATAGTATTCATTAAGTTGGAAGTGGATCATCATAAATATCATCTTCACTTTAAATAGGCTGAGGAGGTGAAGGAAAATGAGGTGTTGGACTTGCTGTCTTAGGGATGACATAGGAGGAAAAGGTGGAGGAGATTGAAGGGGAGGCAGAAGAGGTTGGCACATTCTTTGTAGCTTTTATTGAGAAAAATTTGTGCCTAAGTGGACCCGCACAGTTCAAACCTGTTTGAAGAGTCAACTGTAATTATAGAGAATCTACTTTGTGTCAGGATATGTTTTCTAAGTATAGGAAGTATGAAAATGTAGGCAGTCATTTTTACATTCTGTGGGAGATACTACCTTACTAATTATTCTTGAATGTCCCGTGTGTGGCCATAATATATCTATCCTTCTGTTTAGACTCATATGTTGCTTGGAAGGCAAAAATCATATAAATACATGAATAAGTGTTCATTATCATCCAGGGTTTAACTTTAGAAAAACCAGGTTAAGATTTTCCAGGGATCCCCCTACTCCTAAAGAATTTCCATAGTGTTATTTTCTTTCTTTCTTTTTTTTTTTTTTTTGAGACGGAGTTTCGCTCTTGTTACCCAGGCTGGAGTGCAATGGCGCGATCTCGGCTCACTGCAACCTCCGCCTCCCGGGTTCAGGCAATTCTCCTGCCTCAGCCTCCTGATTAGCTGGGATTACAGGCACGCGCCACCATGCCCAGCTAATTTTTTGTATTTTTAGTAGAGATGGGGTTTCACCATGTTGACCAGGATGGTCTCGATCTCTTGACCTCGTGATCCACCCGCCTCAGCATCCCAAAGTGCTGGGATTACAGGCGTGAGCCACCGCACCAGGCCCATAGTGTTATTTTCAAAACTGGGATGCAATTAATTCCAGAACTCTAATGGCTATCCACATTGGAGTAGAAAAACTGGTGAAATTGCCTACCTGGTTTCCCTGAGATTTAGTAAAAGCTTCCATGGGATCAGTCCTTCCTTGGTTACAAAATAATGAGTCAAACTTTTACTGTATTAAATGTTCCTTCTCAACTGAAAGAAAAAAGCCCAGTCAAATATCTTGGATTGTTAAAGTACCACTCTTGATCTGGTGAGTTAAATGGAGAAGTCACTGATACCTTTCTGAGGCACTGCCCATAATTCGGGCAGAATGATACAGGTGCTCTGAAATCTATCTCAAAAGTAGAGAAAATACTGTTTGATGACTCCTGCACCTGAGTGCATGATAATTTTATTTTTCACTATTGGTGTCAGTAAAGGTGTTCATTTGCATATCTACTTTTCCTCTTTGTCCTCATCACCCCTTAAGGTGTTACCCTTTAAAAGCCTGAGCATAGCTCTGCATAGACTGTACCCTGAGACAAGGAGAGTGGGGTTTAGCAAGAGAACACACTACTGCTCTGGAAAAACAAGCCCTGATTCGATCCAGATGCTCAACAGCCTTCCCACTCAGGGCAGAATGTCTTTTGACACCAGTCTGAGGCTCTACAAGACGCTTAAAGAAAATGCCTTTGGAGCTCTATAAGATGCCATAAAAACATAACACATCTATCAAAAAAAATAGATATCCTTTGAAAGCGATTGGCAAAAGCTGCAATTGCTTTTGCACCAAACTACTAACATGTTGGTATATTTAGCTTCAAAATAGTCTGCTGTCCATGGATACAATTTTGTTGTTATTGATACAGGAAACGTGTGTCACGGTTAGGGATTATTTGACTTCAAAAATAAACTCACTCGAACAATGTGGAAAAATCACTGAAAATATGTTGGAAAAATAAATGGGAATCTCATAGAATCTAGGGCACAGAAGACATTTGACCCAGCATATACCTCTTTTATTTTTCCCCTTTCAGTGTCCCATGCTCTCTCTCTCTCTTTTTTTTCCAGAATCTACTTTTACTTCCGTTCTAAACTGACTTTCTCTTCTTTGTCATATGCTTAGGTACAAAGGACAACTCCATCCATTTACTTGTCTTTAACAGCTTCAGGACTTCTGATCAACCTGCTAGTGTCACTGCATACCAATTTCAAATTCCTAGAGAAGCTGATTCATTTAGCTTAGCCAATTGATTGATTCTCTTAAATCAGATACTACCCTATCACAAAGATTCAGAGATTGAGCATTTTTCTTAGGTTAATGTAATTCACAGACATTTTTACTAACCACTGAAGTATCCCTCCAAAAAACCCAACAACCTTAATGTTCTGTGTCTTTCTTTGAAATTACTCTTTATATACAGTAATTTTTATTTTATGTAAATATTTTTCCTGTTGAGATTTACATGTATGTAACATTCCAAATAAAAAATTTAAATTTTAAAAATAAACTCTGCTAAGAACAAATGATAATACATTATTTTGAGCAAGTTTTTGTCTTGCTGAAGTGAAGCATTTTGCTATTATCTACCATCTCATCACTTACCACGTGAATATCTTTAATGATGACTTATAATTTAACACATCTCAGTCCAATATATTTTTGTCTAAAGTGTTTTTCTTTTGGCTGTTTTAATGAGCTTTAATTAATTATATTTTGTAAATTAATTTTAACTTCTGATCAAATAATTTTAAGCCTTCAAATGATATCTGGTTCACTGAAACCAGTCAAGCAGTCAAGAAATAACTTAATTAAATAATTATTCCACTGCATACAGATTAGATTCATAAATATATCTTTTATCTTATTACTGGATTTAGTAATTTTCTCTTTCCCCAGTCTTTTCCAAGTGCAATTCAATCTGCACACTTCAGCAAGAATTATCTTAAAGATCTTCTAGTAACATTTTTTCTTTTTTTAAAATATTAAGCTATTTTCCTTAAAGGATAAAGCCCAACAACATTCTTAGACTAGCACCAAGACCCTTAAAGGCCATTCCCAAACGAATCTCACTTTCTTTCCTGTCATTCCTATTCTAACGTTTATAATACAGCCACGCTGTTGTTTCCCAAATACTTGATGCTATTTTATACTCTGCCTGCATTAGCTTTCCTTCAAACCTACTCCATATGGTAAACACCCCCTCTCCCATCTTCTTATTTATCAGGGCTTAGATAAGATGTCAATTCTTTGAGAAGCTTTTCCTGATGGCCTTAGGCAGTTATTTACCTCCCAATTAAAGCAACAGTAATTGTGTGTTATAATTAGTTGGTTATATGCCTGGAACCCCCACTAAATTGTAATCTACCTTAAGGGTAGTGACCTGGTTTGAAATATTTTATCTCCAGCATCTAGCACCAGGTGTACATGTGCTCAATAAATGTTAACCCAAATATGTGCATAAATGGATAAATAAACATAATAAATGCATGCATGAATAAATGACAGAAGAATTCTATTAAAGATCACTTCTTACGCTTTCTCAGGTCACCTGGATATTTTGTAGGGTTCTAATTTCTAATGATTAAAGAAGCTATTTGGCTATTCTTATAGCTATTCCTGCAATAAGACCCTTGATATATGAAAAGTTTTTCAATAAGCTTTTTCAGATGACGGTTTTCAATTTTTTTAATCACCCATTTAATCATTTGGTTTGTTAGTTTTTTCTGAGGCACAATTGAAAGGAGACCGAGTTCCTTTAGTTGAACCATGTTCATAAAATAATTTATTAATAAAATAGTACAATTTCATACTTTCTTATAAATTTCTGACTCTTAAGAATTAGGAGTACTTTCCCTTTTTAATTGTACTGTTGCTTCAAAACTAGAGTCCTCAAATTTCTTTTAATATTTTATTCTATGTTGATTCCTTGATTACTTATATGATAAAAGAGTACCATTTGCCATATTTTCAAAATCATTAGGAAAAATAATTATTACATGTTCTTGTGTTAATGAATATTTACCTATATATCTTTATTTTATTCCATCTTAAAACCAGTAGTTTGGGGTGATGTCAGTTGTGGCCTTTGCAATGTTTAAAGTCACAATGTAGTTAAATGTTAATAACAGCCATGTAGCCAGCGGGATAGTTTTGCAATGTGCACAGGTCATTGTGATGACCCAATAACCTAATTAGTTCATTCATTTCAGTGGTTCACCATTGTTTCAGATGATGTTATTTTCATAGCAAAGTCACTTACAATATTTCCAATTAGAAGCAAGGACGATTATGAAACATTTCTGATTCTATGTATATTTCTTCAATTTCTAATCCTTTATATTCAGTTTCTAGTTTTCATAGGGATCTGCTAATTTTGACTAATTGAAGTTTTAAAATACTCAAGGAATTGTTCACATTGGCTCTTCCCACCCTCACTGAACTTGTGTGCCAGAATTTTAATGAATTCTGGAATGTGTGTGTGCAAATATGATTGGTTATAAGAGGTCAGTCTTGACATTGGGTACTTTATAAGTTAGTAAAGTACACATTCTGGAATGCGTAAGCAAATATGATTGTTATAAGAGGTCAATCTTGACATCAGTTACTTTACAAGTTACTTGGGGAAATGGAACACCAAGTAACCACGATATTCTTATAATAGAGTATAAAACAATGAACCTGTGAGACAGTGAGGTAAGAAAAGAGTTTCAGTTCTGAATAATAGTCTTTATGGCATAAGTGGCAGATAAAAACTATGTTTATTAAGGACCTACTATGTACCTGTAATGAAGAACACTGCATAAACCAATGTATTTATTATTCACAACATTCCTTTAAGGTAGGAATGATCGTTTCCATTTTTCTAGGTAAGAAAACAGATTCAAAAAGGGTAAGCAATGTATTTCAGATCACATAATGTAGAAGACCAATTGGATTCTAATTCATATCCTTAGGATTCCCAAACCTTTAGTTAAGCTGTGAAGCTCCAGGGAGGAGCAAGATTTCAGCTGACAAAGATAGCCCGACAGAAAAATGCTGACATGTTCACGTGTGTTCTTAATTATCTGGAGGTTTTACTCTCCCTTGACTCTTTTGGAGACAGAGTGGCATAGAAACTACAAGCATGATGTTTGAAGTCATATCACCCAAGCTCAAACATTGGTTTCATTACATAGTAATATTTGAATCCTAAGTATGTTACTTAAGTGTTCTGAGCCTCAAGTTCCATTTGGATAA
The DNA here is from genome assembly GCF_001604975.1 of Cebus imitator. Lineage (NCBI taxonomy): Eukaryota > Metazoa > Chordata > Mammalia > Primates > Cebidae > Cebus > Cebus imitator. Next base: position 2,148,857 of record NW_016107424.1, on the reverse strand, counting down.
GCTGACACTGGGGTGGTGATGAAGATTAAATGCTTACAAAATAGCAGTTGCTCAACAAGTGGTAGTTGTTAGTATTATTATTCATCTCTAGGTATAGGTTTGAAAATTTTAAGTATAGTGACAAAGTTCATGGCCATGAAATTGGTTGGGTCTTGGTTTCCTCTGACCTGACTTTTATTCATGACCTACGGATTCAGAGCACACACAATTCACTAAAATCCAGTGTCATTTATATTTACACTTCACTTTTAAAAATGGTTGCTTCAGTGTGATTCTCTTCTCTCCTGAATGTACAAAAAGAGAAAAATAAAATGAGGAAAGTATAGGAAATTCACTTAGTCCCATTAACACTTCAATACTCTGACTACATATCAGCTGATCACAAATTAACACAAAACAGTTGAAAAACCAGTATTTTTTTTCAGTACATAAACTCTGTCATGACCCAAAAAATAAACAAAAATCTACATTCCATAGATTGCATCTATGCCCCTCTATTTATGTGCAGAGATGCATATGACTAAGAAGATCAAAATATGGCAAAATAATTTTTTATACAGGAGACACTTGAAGTTAATCAATACATATATATTTTCAATTAATTACACATGAAATCCCTTAATTCTCCGTGATGTGAAACTGCCAAATTATTTTGTTCCATAAATTGCTATTTTTCATTCCCCTTATTTTTGCCTATGCAATTTTTAAAAGAAAAATGTAACCTAATTCTCATAACATCCTGAGTTAATGCCAGTAACCTAAAAAGCTCAATTGACTCACAAGCACTTAGCTCTGTGTGTGTGTGTGTGTGTGTGTGTGTGTGTATGTGCATGTGTGTACGTATATGCATATTTAGGATATTCATACATTGACTTTTTGGACTTTGTGGCTTCTAATGAAGATTGTGAAAGAACTTCAACTAAGGCTATCCTTCCAGGCACTTTGCCTTAACTACCCACTCCCTGTATAAATCACAGCTCTCTGCCCGTCATTTTTCAAGGCCCCCCTGTGAATCCAAACCAGGTGACTATGTGGATATGTTGGAAAGCAAAGCGACAGAACACACCTGAGCTTCCATTTTGCTCAGGGCAGTGATTATTAATGTGAGAAATCCACAGTGATGTGAAGTGGCCAGAGTTTCAGCAGAATTTATTGCTTACAGCTTTGGGGTCCCCTGGCGTTTACCAGCTGTTCCACACCTGGACATGGAGAACAGAAACATCCCTCTTCAATTTATCTTTCCTAGACTTGTTGCTTATGGGACTCAGATGCCAGGTGACAGGGCTGGGAAGCAGCGGCAAGAGTCTCCACCTGCATAACCCTGAATTCCCCAAAGAGCCCTTGTTCTGACTTTGGTACAGGCACCAGCTTTTAGTAGTATATAAGCTTTAAGTCCGAGGGAAACTGAACTTATATGCAAATTCGTTTTTCTAGCATATGATCTTTAGTCTAATCTGGGACACAATGATTAAGTGAACAGGACTTTGGAGTCTCCTGCAGGGTTCAAGGACTCTGTGTTGCAAGGAGCCTGGGTGCAGCAAGCATTTCTTTTTTGAAGATCTTTTGTTGAGTTTCTGAAGTTCCAGAGGAGTTCCTTATTCCCTGAGACCCTGTGAGCTTCATAGCTGTTATATTTCCAAATTGTTATATTGACTGGCACATGTTAGCTAACATGAAAAGATTGCTCATTGAATGAACAAAAGAAGGAATGAATGAACGAACATAATATCACCTTTCTCCTCTAAAAGGCCAGTATTTCTGTGGTTAAGAGCACTAATTTTGGATGGAGAGGACCCAGCATATAAACATGATTCTGCCATTTATTAGCTATGTGACCAAAGGCAAACCCCTTAAACTCTCACTCAGTTTCTTCATCTATAAAATGAGAATGATAATAGCTACTTCATATAGCGTTATGAAGATGAGATGAGGAAATGTACGTATAGCAGGATAGATTGCATATTTCTTCCTTCCTAATGCCTGACATTTACCTATGCGAAAGCAAATGAGAGCAGTGAAGGAGGCCACTTTTTCATAACAGGATACAGGACTATGTTAGTTGGAGGCTAACCTTGGCTATATTAAAGGTCTAGCTTTCTTTCACATAACAGGTAACCATCCTATATTGTGGGTTCTTCCCACTCTTTTCTTCCATTCTCAGGATCAATAGCCACATCTGGAGGGGAAGTCCACAGAAATAAATGACCCTCCTATTAGGGGTCCCTAAGACAATCATTTTTAAGAGTCCCTTAAGCAGTAACTATACGGATAAGATTCTTCCTTTGGTCCGAAGACTGTGACCTAAATTAAATAAAATCTGCCAAAACTTATATTTGAAGGAAAATGATGCAGTGTCATTCTAATACAGAGATAATGCAATGTTAGAAATCAAGAAGATTTGACTTTTTGCAAGACACTTGTAAAGAAATGAAAGACTATCTGATGCCTAGTTTTTCTTGTAAAAATTTGGATTATGATTAGGTAGCCCTATAAAGGGAAGAATCCATGGCAGCTGAAGTGACAGGACATACATTCCAGTCTCTGTTCTTGCTGTTATACCTTCTGGTACCTACTGGAAGAATTTTGCTCCTCCTCTCCCTAGAGGAGAAAGATGTAGCACTTCTCAGAGAAACGCAGGGACTGGGATAATGTCCACTAACCTTCTCCTGGTATCAGTGCAACCTCGGGAAAACCTTCGTCATAGATGTAGGTATGAATCATCTCCTTTTCTACATATCGCATCTAGAGAAGATGGTCAGTAACATTCAGGCTATGATTTCTTCTCCTTTATGGGTTTTTTTTCCTGAAAAATGACCCATATTCTTAGAATATAACCAGTTCTCAATTCCATCATTGGAACTAGGAAGTTAATCTCCAACAAGAGTATTACAAATACTGACAATTTACACAGTCAGTGTAGCATAAGAGAAGAAGATCCCCTTGGGCATGTGGAGGGAGGAAGGCAAAAGGAATATGGTAAAGCAGCTGAATGGATGCTGAATGAGAAGATGTAGATGGCCTAAGACAGCAGGGAAAGTGGGAGTTCTGTACTGATTACAAGAAAGTATAAGAAAACCACTCTGCAATTTTTAAGCCACTGTGGACATTATATAGTTAGAATATGCCACTTGAACTCCTGCAATGCTGATATTTTGTGTAGTATTTCTTCCTTTGTTATCTTCTCTTTCTTCTCTCCTATCCTCCCTCTCTCTCTTTCCCCTTCTCTCTTTTTTCTCACACATGTCCACACACACACTCTAAACATAACCATACACAACAAGTACATATAATCAATCAATAATAACTAACTACTTCAACAGGAGACCTTGCATCATAGTGCTAAGGGCCTCAACGTGCTCCCTAGTTAAGCAAGGAGTTGTTTGACATGAGCTAATTTCACTAAGAAACAACTTTTCTGGACATCTCAGCCAGCTGGAAGGTTTTTGTCCTGATAATTGATTTTAAGCACCATTGCTTCTTACTGGCAACACAATTGCTCCCTGCTGAAACATGTGAAAAGAAAATCATACATCTAATCACTTGTATTCAGGGCATTGCTTCTCCTTATCTCAACTGTGCATATGAAGCCTGGAGAGAGATCTTGTAAGGGTTAGGGGGAGGTGACTTAGGGTCTCCTCAGTGTACTAAGTTGTCTAGTATTTTTTAAAAATCTAGTGAAATGACTTAGACATGGCGTCAACAACACATTTCTTAGACTTGGCTTCTGTGGCATTGGAATCTATTTTATGAAGACGATGTAGAAAATTGGTTATAATTTAGCTGTTCATGTAGATAAGAAGCTAGGTACCTCCCTTCTACTAAAATCAGTGTTTAAAATTCAATTATATCTTTTCATTTTTAGTATTACCATGTTTGCATTTTAAGAGTGACTTCCAGGTGATGCAATGAACATTCCTGAAGCAAGACGG
>NW_016107424.1:2001819-2144918 GCF_001604975.1 Cebus imitator | reverse complement strand
GTCCTTTGCATGCCTTAAACCCCACAGAAAAAGCTGTGAGCACTCCTTCAGAGAATAGGCTCAGCTTTATCATCCTCTTATTTTCTTTCCCTTTAGATGATGGTGAGACTAGAGATATAATTAATCAAACACATATGAAAACATTTTCTGATTCAAATTAAAATAGGGGTAAAATTATTCCTATACTTTATGGATTCATTGAATTAGTAATGAAATAGGCTTAATTTAGATTTATGCAAACTGCTTTTTAACAGAATGCCTGTTTTGGCGCACTGCAAGTTTTTTGGTTATTAAAAGCACTGTATAAGAAAAGATCCACTTTCAGCATTGTGACTCTGGACTGAGAATCGGACCTGGAGCATGTCAGCACTCAGTTTCAGTGTGCCTTAGTAGGATCAATCAAAAAGACAAACTGAGTGATCAAACTCACCATCTAAACAAAATGCTTCTCAGATTAAAAAAGACTTTTTTCCCCTTGTCTCAATCTTAAAAACAACTTTGAGATTGGAAATTTGCACTCACACAAAGTAAAACCAAATGTGCTATATGATCCTTTATGGAATAAAAAGGTCAGGATGAAGTCTTGATAATGTAAAGCATCTTGAATGGCTTATGGACTCCCAAGTTTACTGAGAAAATGTTAGAGGAGTAAGGATACCAGGTCCCACAAACCCCTTCATGATTAGACTCTTTTATGGTATGAGGATAGAAGTCTCTCTGCCACCAATTACATTGTGTAGGAAGTTCCATAAGAGCTGGGTTCATGCCTGTGTCTGTTCACCTTGGTATTCCATCCCTTAGTAACTACACTGTGAATGGACAGAGTAATCCTCAATCAATGTTTACTGAATGAATGAATAACTCAAAGCAGAGAACTGCACAAACATCTAGCTTCCTGCCTCCCATCTTTGCTTCGGAGGTGTCAGACTGGAACAGTCTTTCCCTGCCTGAAGTCATACTCAGTTTCAGCCCTCTGTGGCTTTGCTGCAGCTGTTTTTCCTGTGAAAACACCCTTTCTCCCTTTCTCTCTGTAAAGCAAGATGCTAGCTGTCTTCCATGATTTGACGTGAATTTAAATTTCTCCATGAATATACACCCTTCCCCACTCTGTCAGTCAACTATGACCCTTTCGTTTATACATTTTATTGAAATTTTGATTAGACACATAATGTACCTGTCTTTCATGTTTTCCTAAACCAACTAGATTGGAGGGTACTTATCATCACACACTGTCTTTTAAAAAAAATCCTAATTGCCGTACATAGCACAATAAAGGCTGTGACTTTGTTCTGCTGTATTGTCAGGTACTAGGAAAGTGTTGGGCAAATTAGCAGATGCTCAGTAAATATATACTGATCAAATGAATTGTCAATAATTTCAACATAGCTCCTACAGTTTACTGTCTAGTTGGGGATACAGGTAAGTAAACATGCATTTACTACCATGAAGAAGTAAGAGCTATTAAAAATTGGAATGATACCTGAATAAGGGGAACCAGAACCATACATAGCACCTTGAGGATGACAGGACACATTTTAAGTGCTTGAATAACAAGCTTTTGCTGATTCATCTTTGATGTATCTTGTACCTATAGAACTTTGTTCATTCATTTGATTTCTGCATCTGTTTACTTATTCTTCCAGAATTCAAGCACTGAATAGTTTTAACAACAAAAATAGATGGCTGCCATTTCCCTTTCCAGAAATACAGATACAGATATTATAATTTTCTTGTTATTTCCTGTAAATATATTGCCATGGCATTTTTGTATAACTGAATTTTTATACTGAAATGTAAAATCATTCTGTCTTCTGTTCATATTCATAAAAATTACTCCTTTACATCACTCTAAATAAGTCTCATCAAATGCTACGACTTACTTAGTGAGGGCTATGTTGTTTTTAAAGACTTTTTCAGTGCCTTACAAGTTTTGCTGTGCAACATGCAGCTATATTTTGGTCTCAAGTTGGACAAACTAAGCAGGGTGTGTGACAAGTATTCAACTTTCGCGTCTTTCACTCCTAGCTCTCCTTTACATCAGATCCTTCCCCATAAGATCGAGTCTTTCTATGAAGTTCTTCTTTTTAAAATCTTTCCCACTTCTCTTTCATAACGTAGCTCTCAAATGCCACCTTCTTGTAAATTCTTACAGATTCTCAACACATTCCTCCCTGTGGGAAAGTACTAAAACAAAAAGGCTGTTTACCATTAGTGATTTCTTTATAGTTACTAAATCAAAAACATTTTGGGTCAACACAATCATAAAAACTCAGGAAGTTCCAAATCATGAGTGAACTCCCATTCGCAATTGCTATAAAGATTATAAAATACCTAGGAATACAATTAACAAAAGTTGTAAAAGATCTCTTCAAGGAGAACTAAAAACCACTGCTTAAGGAAATAAGACAGAACACAAACAGATGGAAAAACATTCCATGCTCATGGTTAGGAAGAATCAACATCATGAAAATGGTCATACTGCCCAAAGTAATTTATAGATTCAATGCTATCCCCATCAAGCTACCAATGACCTTCTTCACAGAACTGGAAAAATCCACCTTAAACTTCATATGGAACCAAAAAGGAGCCCGCATAGCCCAGACACTCCTAAGCAAAAAGAACAAAGCTGAAGGCATCACACTACCTGATTTCAAACTATACTACAAAGCTACAGTAATCAAAACAGCATGATACTGGTACCAAAACAGAGATATAGACCAATGGAACAGAACAGAGGCCTTGGAGGCAATGCCATACATCAACAACCATCTGATCTTTGACAGACCTGACAAAAGCAATGAAGAAAGGATTCCCTGTTTAATAAATGGTGTTGGGAAAACTGGCTAGCAGTGTGCAGGAAGCAGAAACTGGACCCCTTCCTGACACCTTACACTAAAATTAAGTCCAGACAGATTAAAGACTTAAACATAAGGCCTAACACCATAAACACCCTAGAAGAAAACATAGGCAAAACTATTCAGGACATAGGCATAGGCAAGGACTTCATGACTAAAACACCAAAAGCATTGGCAACAAAAGGCAAAATAGACAAATGGGATCTAATTAAACTCTAGAGCTTCTGTACTGCAAAAGAAACAATCATTAGAGAGAACTGGCAACCAACAGAATGAGAAAAATTTTTTTCAATCTACCCATCTGACAAAGGGCTAATATCCAGAATCTACAAAGAACTAAAACAGATTTACAAGAAAATAACCCATCCAAAAGTAGAAGGATATGAACAGACACTTTTCAAAAGAAGACATATATGAGGCCAACAAACATATGAAAAAATGCTTATCATCACTGATTATTAGAGAAATGCAAGTCAAAACCACATTGAGATATCGCCTCACACCAATTAGACTGGCAATCATTAAAAAATCTGGAGACAACAGATGCTGGAGAGGATGTGGAGAAATAGGAACACTTTCACACTGTTGGTGGGAGTATAAGCTAGTTCAACCATTGTGGAAGACAGTGTGGCGCTTCCTCAAGGACCTAGAAATAGAAATTCCATTTGACCCAGCAATCCCATTACTGGGTATATACCCAAAGGATTATAAATCATTCTATTATAAAGACACATGAACATGTTTGTTCCTAGTGGCACTGTTTACAATAGCAAAGACCTGGAACCACCCAAATGCCCATCTACGATAGACTGAACAAGGAAAATGTGGCACATATACACCATGGAATACTATGCAGCCATAAAAAACAAAGAGTTCATGTCCTTTGTAGGGACATGGATAAATCTGGAAGCCATCATTCTCAGCAAACTGACACAAGAACAGAAAATCAAACACCGCATGTTCTCACCTATACGTGGGTGTTGAACAATGAGAACACATGGACACAGGGAGGGGAGCATCACACACTGGGGTCTGTTTGCAGAGCAAGGAGAGACAGCGGGGTGGTGGGGAGGTCGGGGAGGGATAATATGGGGAGAAATGCCAGATGTAGGTGACGGGGGGATGAAGGCAGCAAAACACTTTGCCATGTGTGTACCTATGCAACAATCCTGCATGATCTGCACATGTACCCCAGAACCTAAAGTACAATTAAAAAAAAAAAACCTCAAGAAGTTGTAAACAGAAAAATGTTCAAGTTTTTGGATGCTTCACCCTTTTTTGATTGAGTACTGGTGATGCCTCGTCATATTACATGAGCGGGGCAGACTCATGATCACACCAGCCCTACTGAATTAGAACCTGGGTGTGTATGTGTGTGTTCTAACTTTATTTTTAGAGACAGTCACATGCTGTCACCCAGGCTGGAGTACAGTGGCACAGTCATAGCTCACTGCAGCCTGGGCTCAAGCAATCTTCCCACGGCAGCCTCTCAAATAGCTGAGACTACAGGCATGCATCACCATGCCCAGTTAGTTGTGTGTGTGTGTGTGTGTGTTTGGTAGAGATGCAGGACTCACTATGTTGCTTAGGTTCTCCAACTTCTGGCTTCAAGCAATACTCACTCGCCAGTCTCCCAAAGTGCTGGGATTACAGGATGAGCCACTTTGCCCAGTCTAGAACCTAGGGTTTAACCAGATCTTCAGGTGAACTGCATAAGTATTAACATCTGAGAAAAGCCCCACGTCGGTGGTGTCTGCAGTGGGCAGTGGCATTGGGTAAGGCTATTCCAGGTAGAAATAGTATTGGGTTCTTCTTGACACTTTGGAATAGCCCTTGTTCCTGCCCATTTTAAGTTTGTCATGTTGATTCTGTGAGTTACTGATATTCTTCCAATAACACTCCTTTTTTTCCCTTAAGATACAGTTTCTATTACTTGCAACTGATTAAGTCCTAATTGAAAGTACAGATTATTTTAACTTTTTAAAAAAGTGTGTCTCTAACCTTTCCAAATTTTCCACCATGTGTATATTCTACTTTTATAATTAGTAAAGCAAATGTTATTTAAAACAATATTCCTGCTTTTAACCAGAGAGCTGTGAATCTATGTTATATTAGTTTAGATCTTTATACCTAGAGAATAATTTTAAACTAAACAAAACATCATTGTGTTTTGGTGCTATGCCCTCTGCCTACACTGATATCAATCAGGAGCAGCTGTGTGACATTTATTATTGCTTTTCAGTGGATGTTTTTGAGGATATTGTTCATGAATTTCATAGTATATCCCTTCTGAGGACTGCCGGAAAATTTCCTTCTTAGGACTCATGCCTAAATGCCAGGAAAAGCTGAACATTTCCTAAGAACTAATGTTTTACATTCAAATAAAATTTTGAATCCTAAAAATCAATTGCTTTTCCAAAATGTCTTAATCATTAGAATCACCTGGCAAATCACTATTTGCCATGAAAAAAGTGGCAAAATAGTGAAATAAAGCCATGGGCCATGGGATAAACTTAATTTTAGAATGAATAATGTTTGGCTAAGAAAATTGCTTGGTGAAATATATATATATATATATTTATCATAGGAGGTAGATGAATGAGTGAATGAATGAATAAATGAATGTCCTGAGTAGCCAAAACCAATTATTAAACATTCTGTCACAAATACCAGAACATCAGGAAATACACACAACTCTTCCCAAGAAATTTCTCTCCCTGATAACTCTCCACTTATCCAGTATTAAATGCAGAGAATCAAGGCAATCTGGCAAGACAAAAAGAAGCCTAAACAAAGCTGTGTCTACAGAGGATTTTGGGGTCCAGGGCAGGGTCTGGGTGCTGTGGGATATGAGAAGAGAAAGCAAGGGTAGAGCTGGGGGATGGAGAGCATCCTTCTGCTGAAACAGCAGCTGTTCCTCCCTGTGGGGGAAACCCACAATCAGTGCTGCCGCCTGACTCCTGATGTCCTGCATGATGCTTTCTGATACATCAGCACTTCTGACACATGTTCAGTCAAGGGCACATTTAAGGGGCTTGAAGAACTTTCATGCCCATTTCTAACCTTCAGACGTTCATGGAACTCTCTCAAGATGGTTTGTTGCCAAGCCCTGCTATGACCAGCACCCACTATTGTGATAATGGCTGCCCTCAAAGGGGACAATTTATTCCTTGCCTACACTCTGTCAACAAGCCCCTATCCTCCACTGATTAAAGATGCTTTCAACACGTCTATTATCTAGCAACAGCATTTCTAAACATAGCGCTGGGTCATGACAAAATTCTAGTAGTTGACTCATCCACCTCTGGTTTAACCTATCTGCTGCTTTACTTTCAAGCCAATAGCCATATGGAATGAATCAATAATAATAATAGTTAACATTTACAGATGCTGCTCAGCTTATGATGGTTTGATTTTTTTTATTTTATTTTACAATGGTGCAGTATGAAAGTGATATGTAGTTGATGCTAAACATACCCGATAGCAATAACTTAAGCATACCCTGAGAATGACCTTGTGTGGCAGATGTACCTGAATGTGTGTTCAGAGCTAGGGAATGTGGGAGTGACCAACCTGGAGATCGGTTCCTTGTCTATGAGAAACATGAGCTCCTGGCCTATCCCATGGAACACAGGCCTTAAAGGGGATGGAGCCCCTATGTTTGGGTTGAATGAAGGTTGCTAGGTGGAGGTTGTAAGGGAAAGAGTGCTAAGTGAAAATGTTCTATAAAAACGTCATGCCTTTTTAAGTGGTTGTATCCTTCTGTCCAGCCCATCACCACTGGCCATGTGGTTATCCTGTCCAAGTCATTGCCATTGGACCCTCTCTTCTGTGTGTAAGCCCCCTGTAAAACCTCCTGTCTCATTTGCGGGTTCTGAGTCTCTTCTTCAGCCTCTTAAACCTGATGCTATCCACACTGGAGTCAATATGCGTTTGGCACAACAGCATTCAGTAGAAACTATACTTCAAATTTTGAATTTTAATCTCTTTCCAGGCTAGAGATATGGTGTATCTTACTGTCTCACTATGCTAGGCAGCAGCAGAGAACCCCAGCTCCCAGTCAGCCATGCTGACACATTACCATGAGTTTATTGGGACATAACCCCATCACTAGTCAAGGGGCATCTGTACTGAGTACTTATCTTGTGGCAAGCACTTTGCATGTATTAACTCATTCGATCTTCACAAACCTAAAAGGGGTAGGTGCTATGATGTTACATACACTTTCCAGTAAGGAACTGAAACACAGAAAGGCTAAGTAAATTGCCCAGGGTTGCACCATCGTGGTAAAATTGCTGTGAGTGGCGCCCCAGAGTCTGCATGCTTAATCACTTCCCTGTGATCATGTCATCGCTGCACATCACACAGACGACAGCATGGGTTTATCTAACTCACCACCTGGGAATTTGCTTATTGCTTACTATACTACTTCCGCTAGAATTTATCCTCATGTCGTAACTATGGCATTTACTTACATCCCTTACCCAAACCATCTCATGTCATCCTAGCAGAAGGCCAGCAAGATCCTGGGAGAGCCACTGGCTATTCAAGGAGTTCTTAAAAACTCCCTTTGGCATGCCAAAGAGCAGTAGAAAGCATACAACGACAGGCACCAGGTCTCAGGAGAGAAAATCTGACAGTGAGATGCCATCTGTTTCTACTCCTATCTACACGGACCATCTGCTCTTGCTCAAAATACTGCACAACTGCTACTTAGGGTCATTTAAGGTCAGAGGAATCATCAACCCTTCAACTGTGTCTATCCACACACCCACCTTGTCTTCTACTGCTGCCTGCCATGCCTGGTTCACCAAAGACCCACACTTCACTGCCCAGGCCTGCATCCAACCCTGAAAGCTAAATGGAGAATAAGAATGTGTGGCGGGGGGATGCTAGATTCCTATTAGTCTGAAGGCTGACTCCAGCAGCAGGTAAAATTGGAAGTATGGGGCTGAAAATTAGTCAAAAAAACCTTCCTCCCACAACACAAACGTGGGGTCAAAAACTTGAGATTCCTGTTTAAGCAAAGAAGCACTAAAGCGAACAAGATGGAATTGTCTATCCTATCCCTGGCTGTATAAACCTGTCCTCCACCCATCACACATTTGCTGGCCCAGAAAAGCTAGCCTCAAAATGTTGCTAAAATTCAAAGCGATTCAACAGGAGCTCTCTTGTTTCACACATCCCCTCCTCTTCATCTGCTTGTTCCCAGCCTGTCTTCATTCACTGTCTTTCTGCCATGTGTGCAGATCTGCCTCCAGTACCAGGCTCTCCCTCTGGCCCTGCCAGGATGTCAGGCCATCTCAGTTAGGTTCCCCAGAAGCATGTGCTGTGACAGAGTTTATGAAGTGTCAATACCTGTGAGAGGAAGGGAAGGAAATAGGATTAGGCTGCAGGAGAAATATTTTTTAAATTTTTTTTGAGACAGGATCTCACTCTGTCACCCAGAGTGGAGTGCAGTGGTATGATCTCAGCTCACTGCAGCTTCAACCTACCAGGCTGTGATCCTCCCACCTCGGCCTCCGGAATAGCTGGGACCACACATACATGCCACCATGCCCAGCTAATTTTTGTATTTTTTTGTAGAGACAGTGTTTCACCGTGTTGCTCAGGCTGGTCTCAAACTCCTGGGCTCAAGGAATCCACCTGCCTTGGGCTCCCAAAGTACTGGGATTACAGGCATGAGCCACTGTGCCTGGCTTGCTGGAGAAACTGAACTATGTACAGGCTCAAAAAAGGCTTCACTATCTCAAAACTCTGGAAGATATATTGCCCATCAGAATTGCTCTTGTTGGGCCAAAGCGGCGGACATTTGCTCCAGCCTGGCTCAGTCTGCAGATGAGGGCTGCCCTGGGAAGGGTGTGGTTTTCGACCAGGTGGCTGTCCTCAGCTGAGGCAGCCACTAAAGGAGCTAACAACTGGAGAGACATGCTGATTGTCCCGTCTGCATCTGGGCACTGCCTCTTCAAGTTATCACAGTTGCCCTTTCTTATGTTCCTCCTCAATGTGAACTATCAAGTCCCAGGTTGTGGAATTCTCATCCAGCTTGTTCCTCCAGCCCCATCTCACACTGTATCCAGTGAAGACATAATGCTCTGTGTCCTAGTTTAGAGAATCTGGGCAGTGGGGGGCTGGCGTCTGGGAGATTCAAACCTGAAGAGGATGAACTCTTTCAGAATAGTTCTATTCTGCATTCAGAGATTCATCTCGCCAAGTTATTAGGAGCTCTTGGGATTGGTTGTGGTTTCCTATGCTTTCTCATTTCTCTCATTTTCACTTAAGCTTCTCTTTATACCTATTTCCTTGAAGAACTCTGGGCTACTGCATCTTAGATGGGCCTCTTTTTTAAGTTTTGAGATGGCTCTTCACTCAAAACTGGTTTAATGCATCTCAAACTCTTCCACCAAAGAATTCCTGACTTCAGAGAAGGAATATGTATACATCTGGGGGTCCCAAACGAATAGCTCAGAGATGCTTTCTCTAGGCATAGAATTTCTTTGAAGTCTTTATATTTTATCTTAAAAAATCATGTGAATTTTGCATTCTACTCTATAAACTGTATGTATGCTAGTGTTAATATTAAAATACTGTTTTAAATTACTAGTGAATAAATTTATTCAGGAAGATGTATCAATTTATGCATGGTTTCTTGTACCTTATAAAATAAACTTGCATATATCAGCTTTAAATTCATAGAACTAGGAGACCATACTTCTTAAGCTTGGATATAAATATGGCATAGGATCTTAGAGTATGAATTTAGAATATGCTTTTAATATCAGCTTACTGAATTATGAATTGAATTATGTCTTCACAATAGTCTATATTTTAATGTGTATTCAACATAAAATTATATATGGAAAAGATCAACATATTTCTTCTAAAAGGAGAGAGAGAATTTTCCATCAAATCAGAAACTACATGTTCAGTTCACCTAAATATTAATAAATAATCTTTCCAGGTTATGCTATATAACCTGAAAACATCATTTAAACACAATTTATTAAAGCCATTTATATGAGAAAATAAACACTATATTTTAGAGTTAGAGTTTTTTGATGGCCTGCCTTAAGAATATAATTAATAAATTATGTCTCTGCAGAAATATCTGACATATCAAAACTTCAGATTCCAGAGAAACAAATGAAAGGTGTATTAGGCTGATTTTCACTGTATTTCTTCAACAAGTGAGTTTTTTATAAGAATCAAACAGCATTCATTTATTCATTTAGCAACTGTTGCACATTGTTGAGTACCTACTGTGTATCAAGTTTTATATTAGGTGCTGGAAAAGAGTGAGGAACAAGGCAAACTGGGTTATTCTTCCAGGTGGCACCTTTTGCTGCTGGGGAGGGCATGTAGCTGAGAATTTCAAGGAGTAATCTTTGGCAAGGCTCTAGAGAGCAGGTGTTCTGAGATATTGATAAAAGACAGGCCCATGTGCTTTGAGGATCACACAGGTAGAAAGAAGACTAAAAACTATCTTAAAAACACTGAAAATCTTTAAATAAAAAATATAGTTAAATGGATGACCCCTCTAGCCCTGTAGATGGATGATTCAAGGTCATATCTAAAGGCGAACTTTTTCTAAAGTCTATTCCGCATATTTCAATTCAGTAAATATTCATTGTGCATAATATGGTTTGGGTCTGTGTCCCCACCCAAATCTCATCTTGTAGCCCCCATAATTCCCATATGTTGTGGGAGGGACCTGGTAGGAGCTGACTGAATCATGGGGGTGTTTCCAGTGCTATTCTCCTGATAGTGAATGAGTCTCATGAGACCTGATGGTTTTAAAAATGAGAGTTTCTCTGCACACACCCTCTCTTTTTGCCTGCTGCCATCCGTGTAAGATGTGGCTTGCTCCTTCCACCATGATTGTGAGGCCTCCCCAGCCATGTGGAACTGTAAGTCCAAAAAACCTCTTTCTTTTGTAAATTGCCAGGCTTTGGTATGTCTATCAGCAGTGTGAAAACTGGCTAATACAGTGCATTTACTGTGTAAGTTTTGGAGGATATAAAGGACAAAATAATCTTAGGGGTTTTATGTTATTGTTCACACAGTTCCTTCCCCCATGAAAAGACTCATCCCTCAGTGGAGTAAGAGTGCCCAAATTTTAATGCCCGAACAATGCCTGAAAATAATGCCTCTACTATTTCATGTGATTTATTTTATTTTTTCAAACATATTCAACTAATGTTTACTGAGAACCTACTCTGTGCAATGTATTGTCTGAGGTGCTTCAGCAGAAAAATAAAATTGTCTCTGCTTTCTCTGAAGCTTATCATTTGCAGAGAAGAAAGAATGAAAACTAATTAGAAAATGCAAAAGGCCATGAGCAAGACAACAGTGAATTTTGATAGAGAACAATAGGATTGGCCCTTTTATATAATATATTCAGGGAAGGCCTTTCCACAGTGGAGATCTTTTATCTGAGAAAAAAGAGGAAAAAGAGCTAGCCCTGAGAAGAACCAACACAAAAGCATTTCAGGCACAGGAAACAACATATACAAATGCCCCCACATGGGAAGGCCCTTAAAATATCTGAGGTAGAGGAAGAAGGCCAGTGTGGCTGGATTACCATGGATGAGGGAACAAGCGGTACATGATAAGATGAAATTAAGAAGTCCTGAATTCATTTTTAGTGTAACATTTAAGAGATTTAAGCAAAGAAAATATGACCTATATTTTTAAAATATCAATATGATATCTACATAGAAGATAGATTTAGAGGAAAAATAAGGCCCAGAGAGACCAATTTGAAATATCATTGAAATAGATCCAGGAAAGGTTTGGTTAGGATTTGGACCAGGGTAGGGGGAAGATAATGAATTTGGTGTGTTTCAGTATAACTGGGACAAATTGAGCTGAGTAGGGGAGAGAAAAACTGGGTCTTGCATCATATTTTATCTGGAATTTTTTTTTAGGTTGTATGAAATACTATGATAGGAAAGACTAGGGAAAATTTTGTTTGAGGGAAACTCCTCAAGTTGTTTTTAATCTGTGATGCTTGAAAAACTACTGAATAGAAATATCAGATAGAGAGCTGTATTCACAAGACTAAGGAAAACTTGGATTGAGGATTAAATTTGGGAGTCAGAAGCATAAAACTCGTATGTAAAGGAGTGGAGAAGGATGAGGTTCTCTAAGGATTGGAGAAAGAATGAAAAAGGACTCTGAGCAATAGCAATATTTAAAGGTCAGATAGAGCAGAAACATCAGTAAATGAAGCATCTAGGAAAAGCCAAAGATAGCAGTAAAGAAATAGAAGTTAACGTTATCACAAAAACCAGAGGGCCAACTACTTAAATAGAAGGGAGTGATCAACACTATTGAATGCTTCTGAGAGAGCTATGAAGGGGTGGATAGGAAGCGTGCATTGGGTATATTAATTTGCAGTTCATTTGTACCTTGATAAGAGCAAATTCATTAGAGAGCAATGGCTGAAGCACACAGGAGCTGGCTGATGAGTGAACGGGAAGGGAGGAAGCAACAAGAACAAAGCCTGGAATGCACAGGCGATATCTATGAACAATGAAAGTCTGACAGGTCTGTTCAATGTCTATAGCAGAGTTGTTTAGCAGCAGGTGACCGACTGGGTAGGCAAGAGTGAGACCAGGTTGCTGGAGATTATAACTGCACAGTGGAAGAATTCATGTAAGTAATAGTAATTATCAACATATAGCCCCCAGGTAGTTACAGATAACTCTTCTGCTATTTCCTAGGTTTATGACCATGTGAAACTTAAATAGCTTCCTCATGCCTCAGTTTTCTCATCTATAAAATAGGAATAATACTGAAATCTATGTCAAAGGCTTGTCATGAGGACTTAATCAAACAGTTTATGCAAAAGCAGTGTCTTACCCATATTAAATATTAATATTCAGTAATCAGAATTACATTATTAGTAAAGGTAGTATATACAATTAAAAATAAAATATTTGTGATAGTGAAACAGAGTATTTCATTAAAAAAAAATTACAGCCATTGAACAACTTAGCTCTGGGAAAGAAATAACATTTAAGAGACATTCAAAGGTGTCAGCTTTTCTGTTTTCTTGTCTTCTCAGCCCCTGGTAACCTCTATTCTATTTTCTTTCTCCATGAATTTGTGTATTCTACTAGGTAAAATTTTAAAGTAGCTAAAATTTGATTTTGGAGGTCCCTCCCACTGATTCTTCACAATCCACAGAATCCAAGAATCCGGAAGTAGATACTAGTTGGTGACAGTTACACAATGAGGCACAAACAACCATTTGGTACTTAAATGTATATATAAGTAAAGACTACTTAATTCCAATGAATTGTTCACTCTAAATGGTTAAAGTCTTAAATTTCACATTATGTATGTTTTTACCAAAACAATATTTACCTAGAAAAATGTTAGTTGTATTTTTGATATATAAAAAGCTGTACATATTTAAGGCATACAACTTGATGAGTTTGGAGATGTAGAATATATTCACAAAACCATCACCACAATCTGTGCCATAAACCTAACCATCACCTACAAAAGGTTTCTCCTGCCTCCTTATTTATTATTATTATTGCCATAAGAGCACTTAACAGAAGATCTCCCCTCTTAGCAAAAGTTTCAGTATATAATACAGTATTACTTACTATAGACACAATGTTGTTCAGTAGATCCCTAGAACTGTTCGTCTTGTATCACCAAAACTTTGTACTTACTGGCTCATACCTCCTGCTTCTCCCTCCTGCCAGCCCTTGGTAACCACCATTTCAACCTCTGCTTCTGTGAGTTTGACTATTTCAGTTTCAACATATAAGCAGAGTCATGTAGCATTTGTCCTTCTGTGTCTGACTTATTTTGTTTAGCATAATGTCCTCTAGGTTCATCTATGTTTTTGCAAATGGCAGGATTTCCTTCAAAAAGCTGTTAGTTTTAACCTTGCTTCTGACAAGGCCAGATGACCATAGGGAAGTCATTTCAAAGCTCTTTGGAAGTCATTTGACTCATATATAAAATGGAATTAGGTTTTTGGTTTTTTTTTTTAATTTTGGTTTCATTCAACCTCCAAATTCTTTATCACACTAGTGTAACTTTAAAAAATGGGTGAAATAATAAAACAGAAAAGAGTGAGTAAAAAAAAAAAAAAAAAAAACTCCTCTAATGTTTTTTTATATACATTTTAAATATTTGGCTTATTTGTAATCTTAAAAATTAAATTATGATTTATAATTGTTCCTGGAATTAGACTTTATTACCTAGAGCTGGAAATACAGTAGCTGCTAGATACATATGGCTTTTTACATTTAAATTAAGGGACTGGGGCCGGGGGCGGTGGCTCATGCCTGTAATCCCATTACTTTGGGAGGCTGAGGTGAGCGGATCACATGAGGCTAGGAGTTCAAGATCCTGGCCAACATGGTGAAAATCTGTCTCTACAAAAATACAAAAATTAGCCAGGCATGGTGGCAGATGCCTTTAATCCCACCTACTTGGGAGGCTGAGGCAGGAGAATTGCTTGAACCCAGGAGGTAGATGTTGCAGTGAGCCAAGAGCAAGCCACCGCACTTTAGCCTGGGAGACAGAGTGAGGCCCTGTTTAAAAAAAAAAAAATTTAATTAGCTAAATAGAAACTTAAGTTTGGTTCCTAAGTTACACTAATAGTACTTTAGGTACTCAATAGCCACGTGTGGCTACTGGCAGATATAAGGTATTTACATTGCAGAAGGTTCTATTTGACAGTGTTGATTTAGTATATTTCCCATTACTGATATATTTCTGGACATTTTCATGAAACATTTCTTTTCTTAGCTTTATCTTTCAAATAGTATCAGCAAATGACCAAAGCTGTAACAGATGCTCGAGTGTCCTCTGAGAAAACAGGCCACCACCAAGCTGTCATCTCCTTCTCATATTTGTTTAATCTTTCTTAGGATATACACCTAAACAGTATATTTTTTAAGCTGAAATATTCCATGGCAATTCTTCCAGAAATGTTATTCTTTAATTTGAAGCAGTTTTTCAATGACTTCTATTTCTTTTCATTTAATTGCCTCTATAAAAACATAACATAAAATCATGAAATTCTACAAGAGGAAATCAGAAGTTGAAGAACTATTGCTGTCATCCCATATGTGTTTGGAAGTAGACTTTACAAGCACAGGGATAAGACATAATCTCATTTGTTTTATGATATGACAGAAGCCAGTCATGGCTTAATTAATTCAGGGTTGTTTTCATTTTGGTTGGATGGGACAGATCTGTTAATAGAAACGATGTATAAATAAAGAAGATCCAGAAAAGGATGTTGAATATCAGTGGGGAAAGGGGAAAGGCTGACAAGAACTAAGGTCTGCAAAAAATCATCTGTCCATGAGAAACAAAAACTGGCTGCAGACAGATGCTTATAAGACCTCAGCTTTGCTGAAGAGAACAGCTTTATAAATAGATGCACAATAACAGCAGCCAGCTGTTCAAAATAATTACCAGGCGATATTTGGTGATGACAACCTGAAGAAAGTCATCAATGCAATTATTTCACACCAGATCAGTCCAGCGGATCTGTTGAACCCCCCTGCTATTGTGTGAGTGAGATACTCATTATTCTTGAAATGCCAATGTTACCTGCTCATTTTTTCTAGAATAAACAATGACTTCAACAGCAATTATATTGTTGTAATATTATTCATATTTTCATCAGGGACAATGAACTTAGTGGGTTAGAGTTTCAAATATGTGACACTAAGGTTCAGCACACTAATGTCTAAAGAGAAATGCACTGTCCTAACATAAAGGATTGTGTTCTTAACACCAGTTAAGTCATTTCAGAAAAGCACACCAGCTGGCTGTAAGGGCATCCTGGATTTAACATTAATGAAAAGCAGGACAATGTTCTGTTGTTAATTTCTTGACCACTTTATTGTAATATATGTAGAAGAATTTTTACATAGTTCTATATTACAATATAGTTTTATAAACCCAATTAATGGTTCTCCAAATGCATTTATAACTACTACTGCTCATCATGATTTATTCATTTCCTCTCATGACCTCTCAAATGTTTAAACTTTCCTCTTCCCCCTTTCCCAGTCCCACTCCTCTTTTCTCAGCCCCTTTTTTCAAAGACCCAGAAAATATAACTATCATTTTCTACAACTCAACCATAGTTTCATCAGTTTTTTCAGGTCTTTGTAGTCAGGGCTTCTGTGTTAAAATGTTAATGTTTTTTGAGTAACATCCTCACAATTGTATTCCCGAGATGTTTGCAGAATAGTGTTTCATATAGAGTTTGAATAAGTTTTTGTAGAAGATCTCTTTCCCCCTTGAAAACCAATCAGGTTTAATAGGTTTAATGACACAGCAGTTTGGGGAAGATATTCAAGAGTTAAGTGTAAAGGCTATTCATTCAACAAGTATTAATTTAGTGATAATTACATGTATCGTGGAGATAAGATATGAAATTCCAGTGGAAGCTTTGCTGGGTAAATAAAATAAATGCTCTTTTGAACTTTAAATTGTGCAAAAGCAATGGATCTTTAAACTTTAAATTGTTGTTGGAACAATACATTTACCTGTACCTTTAACATATCTTCTTCTTACTCTCATCTCTACCTACAGATATATTATTCCTGAACAAATGTTTTGGTTTGGGGGATGTTGATTACATTGAGTAATTATTTCCTGAGTACCCATTATGAGCAAAATTGTTCTGGAGGGTGATAGAATATATAGAAGTTAAAAAAATAATTCTTCTGTTATTAAATAAAATCTAAATAATTGGAGAGATATGCCATGCTGCTAAGATATAATAAAATATAGTTAAGATGTCAATTCTCCTCATTTTACCAATGAATTTAAAGCAGTCCTAATCAAAACTCCAGCAAACTTTATTGTTGACATTAACAAATTGACTATAAAATTTATATGAAAATTCAAGTGACCTAGAACATACCTATTATAAATCCTTTGTATGTATGTAGATATGTGTGCTATGTATCTTATAGACACAAAAATAATATAATTGTTAAAAGATAACTCTAGAGTTAAAATCTTAATAGAGTAATAAATCATTATTTTAATTATATTGTCAGTTGCCAATAACATTTACTTATTTCCAGTATAGCTGATAAAATAATTAGATACTTATTTTTTCTATAATTTCTCCTTTACAACTTCCAAGTTTTGTTAGTAATATTACTATTTCTACATGGTCAAGATTTATAACATTTTTATTCTTTTCTATAAGTCCGCAGTTACTTAGTCTTTAGTTCTATATTTAACATGATTTAGTGCTCACTGCCAGTATTTTCACCATGGAATCTTCCTACCTCAGCTTCTTATATTGGTATATTATTTGGTTGGCTAGATTTCATCCTAGGGTAATTTTTTTTTTTTTCAGTAAAGTTAGAGGTACAGTTTTCCCTGAACTTCTGCACGCATGAGAATATTAGACTATTGACTTTATGTCTGAAGGAAAAACTTTGAGCTCTAAAATTATTTGGTCACAATTGCACACAGAGCTTACTAGATACTGTTCTATTGTATTGTGGAAATGGGTTTGTGAGAATTTATGTTTTTCCTGCTTGTGGCTTTTTTCATTGCTATTCAAAAGTTATGTATTTATCCTCAAAATTTGGAAATTCACTGAATACATAACTAGTATGCCTTTCAGGTTGCAGATTCAGCACTTTATTTCAGAAGTTTTTTTCTATTATATCTCTTAAATTTAAAACATCCATTTGGTCTTTGGTTTTCAAGACATATAATCTTTTAATTAATATTCATCATATTCATCTTAATTCTTCTTATAGTTTTTATTTTCCATTTCTGTCTTCTCTTCATGTCTTTATTTTTGAAATCAATGTTTCTGTTCTCTTTTAATCATTATGTTCATTTTTGTCTGAGTTTTACCAGCTTTTTTTTGCTTGTTACTGATTTTTAAAATTTTCTCTTTTTCTTTCCAATTGAATAACTGTTGTTGTTGTTGTTGTTGTTGTTGTTAGAAAGATGTGACTGAAATGTCAAATAACCTTTTCTCAACTCTTTAAATTCTGAGATACATGTGCAGATCGTGTAGTTTGCTACATAGGTATGCATGTGCCATGGTGGTTTGCTGCACCCATCAACCCATCATCTACATTAGATATTTCTCCTAATGCTATCCCTCCTCTAGTCCCCCATCTCCCAGCAGGCCTCAATGTGTAATGTTTCCCTTCCTGTGTCCATGTATTCTCATTGTTCAACTCCCATCTATGAGTGAGAACATGTGCTGTTTGCTTTTCTGTTCTTGTGTTAGTTTGCTGAGAATTATGGTTTCCAGCTTCATCCATATCCCTGCCAAGGACCTGAATTCATTCTTTTTTATGGCTTCATAGTACCATGCCATGGTGTATATGTGCCACATTTTTTTAATCTAGTCTATCATTGATGGGCATTTGGATTGGTTCCAAATCTTTGCTATTGTCAACAGCAAATAAACATACGAGTGCATGTGTCTTTTTTCTGAGACAGAGTCTCACTCTGTCACCAGGAGCCAGGCTGGAATGCAGTGGTGCGATCTTGGCTCACTGCAACCTCTGCCTCCCAGGTTCAAGCAATTCTCCTGCCTCAGTCTCCCAAGTAGCTGAGGCTACAGGCACACGCCCCCACACCCAGCTAATTTTTGTGTTTTTTTTTAGCATGTCTTTATAATAGAATGATTTATAATCCTTTGGATATATCCCAATACCCAGTAATGGGATTGCTGGGTCAAATGGTATTTCTATTTCTAAATCCTTGAGGAATCGCCACACTGACTTCCACAATGGCTGAACTAATTTACACTTCCACCAACAGTGTAAAAGTATTCCTATTTCTCCCCATCTCTCCAGAATCTGTTGTTTTCTGACTTTTTAATGATTGCCATTCTAACCAGCAT
Organism: Cebus imitator; assembly: GCF_001604975.1. NCBI lineage: Eukaryota > Metazoa > Chordata > Mammalia > Primates > Cebidae > Cebus > Cebus imitator. The sequence continues at coordinate 2,126,180 of NW_016107424.1, read as the reverse complement.
GAAATGGTTTCATGGTGGTTTTGATTTGCATTTCTCTAATGACCAGTGATAATGAGCTTTCTTTCGTATGTTTGTTGGCCATATAAATGTCTTCTTTTGAGAAGTGTCTGTTCATATCCTTCGCCCACTTTTTGATGGGGTTGTTTTTCCTTGTAAATTTAAGTTCCTTGTAGATTCTGGATATTAGACCTTGTGAGATGGATAGATTGCAAAAATTTTCTCCCATTCTGCAGGTTGCTTGTTCATTCTGATGTTAGTTTCTTTGGCTGCACAGAAGCTCTTTAGTTTAATGAGATCCCATTTGTCAATTTTGGCTTTTGTTGCCATTGCTTTTGGTGTTTTAGGCATGGGCAAAGACTTTATTACTATGTCCTGAATGGTATTGCCTAGGTTTTCTTCTAGGGTTTTTATAGTTTTATGTTTAAGTCTTTAATCCATCTTAAGTTTTGTATAACGTGTAAGGAAGGGGTCCATTTTCAGTTTTCTGCATATGGCTAGCCAGTTTTACCAATACCATTTATTAAATAGGGAATGCTTTCCCCATTGCTTGTTTTTGTCAGCTTTATCAAAGATCAGATGGTTGCAGATAAGTGGCATTATTTCTGAGGCCTCTGTTCTGTTCCATTTGTCTCTCTCTCTGTTTTGGTGCCAGTACCATGCTGTTTAAGTTACTGTAGCCTTATAGTATTGTTAGAAATCAGGTAGCATGATGCTGCTAGCTTTGTTTTTTTTATGTGTGTGTTTGTTTTGCTTCCCTAAGAAATTTAAAGTAGTTTTTCTAATTCTGTAAAGAAAGTGAATGGTAGCTTGATGGGAATAGCATTGAATCCATAAATTACTTTGGGGAGTATGGCCATTTTCATAGTATTGATTCTTCCTATCCATGAGCATGGAATTTTTTTTTCCATTTCTTTGTGTTCTCTCTGATTTCCTTGGGCAGTGGTTTGTAGTTCTCCTTGAAGAGGTCCTTCATGTTCCTTGTGTGTTATATTCCTAGGTATTTTATTCTCTTTGTAGCAATCATTAGTGGGAGTTCACTCATGATTTGTCTCTTTGTTTGTCTATTATTGGTATATAGGAATGCTTGTAATTTGTGAACATTGATTTGTATCCTGAGATTATTTGTTTTTTGTATATATTTTCCTCCTCTCTCCCCAACCTGGTATTTTTGCCATGCCCCCCTCTATTGTTTTTTTTACTACCTACTACCTATCTTTAAATGAGTGTTGATCTCAGAACAGTTACTTTCCAATTAAAGCAAGAGGAAAATTCAATTGATTTAGCTTGGTTAATGCCCAGATTTTAATCAAGTTTGTGTTATTCCATGCCCTCTAACCAAATTTGTCATAAGTTTGTCCTGGTTGCCTGTCGTCTTCAGTTTTTGCCATTCAGTATATTAGAGTGGCTTATAGCCCTTAGGTAATATGCACTCTGATTTATAGTCTAATTTTCACTGTTCTCCCTTCTTCCTTTATTATGCCTCCAGCAGATATTTTATATAATTATAAATGTTATATAATACACCATAAAAAATATACATTGGTATGTGGTATACTTAAACCCATCTCTCCTGATAAACTGTTTATCAACTTGATTACTATAGGAACACTCTCCACTTTTTAAAATAATTTTCTAAAACTCTCTATTTAATCAAAAGTTTAATATATGCGTTTTTAAGAACTTGGACACTTAATTTTAAGAAATATCTTCCTCTCTAAAGAATATAGGCTTAGATGCCAGTAGTATTTCTCTTTTTGGTCCAAGTTTCAAAGTATTTGGCAAATACTCTTCATATTTCATAATTTATGGTTATGGATATGTCTTTGTTTTATTGATAATAAAGAAGCAGCCACTATCCTCTCCATATGTACCCACTGTATGCCCTAAATGCTTTTACTATACCACTTTGAGGCCCTTGGTACACAGAAACTTTTATACTTTTTTCTTGGCCGAAAGGAAAAGGCAATGTTTTACTCTAGAGTCTGCCCTTCTTACAAATAAGATAACACATCCCCATTTCTCATCCACTCACATTAAAAACTAAATTCTACAAAGCCTTGAATAAAAAACCAATCTATTGCTATATTTGTACAATCATAGGACTAGGGATTATTCTAATAAATTAAAAATAGCCGCCATCTCATTGTTTTAAATTAATATTACCACTAACACCTCCACCACCATCTGTCTCATCGCTTCTAGCTAAATTTTCCTTAGCTCTTTGTGATGTACCATGTACAAGGCAAAGTGTTATGTCTATTAAGTTCTGGGGTACATGTGCAGAATGTGCAGGTTTGTTACATAGGTATACATGTGCCATGGTGATTTGCTGCACCCATCAACCCGTCATCTATATTAGGTATTTCTCCTAGTGCCATGCCTCCCCTAGCCCCTCCCTATAGGCCCCAGTGTGTGATGTTCCTCTCCCTGTGTCCATGTGTTTTCTTTTTGTTAACTTAAAAACTAACAGTATTAGCAGTTGCACATAATAATGCCTTCCTAAATTGCCAGGAAAAGGAACAACTAACTCTTAGGGAAGAAAGCAAGATCTTATATTATCACGAAGAGCTGTTTCTAATCCCTTATTAATCAGAATGGCATGGGAAATGTAGTGGCCTTTAAGAAATCTGGTTTATGCCACTGTCTTTTCCAGGCTGAAATTTCTTATCAGTTTTTTTAAAAGGTATTGTAATTCCTTCATGATCAATCACACTACTGTGGAAGCTATGGAAATATCTAGGATTGCCACAAATTTTGTCACTGACTTATTCTTGGCTCTTCAGGTGAGTTTTCAAAAAGCTGAGATAAAACTTTAATAGCATTTATGTGACGGTAACACATGAATACGTTCTCTTTTGGTAAAAAGTTGAGTGGAATGCTGTGCTTCACTCCTTAGTAGCCTTGGTTGTGTGGGTGCAGGCTTCCTTCTTAGAGCTCACAGATTCCACAGCTGTCCAAGAATGAACTTAGGGGGAGCAATAAACAGCCTCAAATTGCACTGAAAGTATGGTGCATTTTTCCAGGGAGAGAGCCCATAGTTTTCATCAGATATTCAAAGGGGTCTTGACCACTCCCCCCACCCCTGCCCACCCACGTGCACACACACACAAACTTAAGTGCCATTAACAGAGAGGAAAAAAGTGCCTGGGCATTGTTCTTTCCCATCTGAAACACAGTGGAAAGCAGGCCTTTACCTGCCCCTGCCTTATGAATACCTTGTGTGGAAAAATGGTCCTTAACTGATGGCAAAACTTAGAGTTGTGAAAGGGTCTTGTGCAAAGCTCAATAGCTGTAAGCCTCTTCCCTCCAGCTGTGGAACAGATGCTCTTAAAGCCCTGAGGAACTACCTCTGGTAGAAGTAGTTGCTGTTTCAAAGAATATGACAACTGACAGGTATGTTTCCCTGATATTCTTTCTTAAAATTGGGCAGAGGAATACCTATGTGTGTAAGAGGATAAACACAACTGAAATGTGGTAGATATTGTTTATCTTGTCTCTTTTGAGAGGAAAGAAAACAAGTAGCACTGTTTGAACCAATTGTATTTCACCACAAAGCTGTAGTGTTAATGACCAAAATATCACTGGGTTTTGTTCCCGAAGAGCAAGCTGGTACATCTTCTCTTTGGCATTACCCTTATTAACATCTGTTCAGAGTTGTGTGAGCTCTGTTACTCTGAATCCCAAATACATGAGTGATCCATTAAATTTATTTCGTACCAGCAATGTCTAAATGCTTTTGTTATAAACTCCTGCTGTTCACCTAACCTTTGGAGGATGCTTGTGTTCTTTTGTGAGGCTTTTTTTTTTTTTGTATGTGGAAACCCTAGTATGATAAACAGACTCAAATGTTACCAGGATTCTCATTGAGTCTATTACAGGCTTTCGAAAGACTGTGCACATACAAGCTCTGAACTTACTGAATTGTCTAAGGGTCATTCTAGTTTCTGACATGGATGACAAATTGCAGGAATCTAATTATTGGTGTTATTTGTAGAGAATACTTATTTTCAAGGCACTTATCTGATATTATATATAATATTAGGTATTTCATTATGGTCTAGCATATCAAATTTTTACTTTGCTTCCATATGATTTTGGCTATGACCAAACCAATATTCTACTAGCACTACTATTATGTTCCTTAAATATTAAATTTTGGCATGGTGGTAAGTTAAGAAACATCTTTTATAAATTTTGTATGCTTATAAATGTTACAGTATGACATTTGATATTTTCTTGTAATTCAAGCTGTTAAATTTATAGTGGTGCTGGTACCTCTCCACTCTTTGATTGTTTGTACCTATCAGTATACCATGGATATGATCCAGGAGTCATGTCATTTTCTCTTCTCTTCCTGTCTCCTTTATGTGCTTATTTCTCATCAGTGGAGTGAAGCACAAAATTAGGCTATGATTCTGAACATCTTCCTTTTAATGGTTAGAACAGATTTCTGGAGTTAATGTATTTGTGTTATACCATGCTTATTTTTGGAATGACCTATCACAAATTATGGGCACAGTGTTCTTTTTTTTTCATCTAAACATAAAAATTAGTATATTTTCTTGCTAAAATAATCATGAGAAGAAAAGTTCAAGGGGAGCCTGAGCACCCTGTGCCAGAGGTAAGGAAAAATTCAAAGTCTAATGTAGCTGTGTCAAAAGGAAACAGAAGTGAGCTTGAAGGAGCTTCCCCTGGCCAAAATTGAAACAATTTGAGGAGGGATAAGAATCCAAGATAGCTGAATAGGAACAGCTCCAGAGAGCAGTTCCCAGTGAGAACAGTGCAGAGGGTGAGTGCTTACTGCATTTCCAAACAAGTTTTCACTGCCCACAGACCAGGAGAGTCCCAGGCCAAAAAGAACCATGAGTTTTTAGCACAGCGGTTTCAGCTGGTGCTGGGTTGATGCACAGAAACTCTCACAAGTCTGGGCAGCCTTTTCGACTGGTGCCTGAAATGCCTGGGAGATAGAGCTGCCCATTCAACTGAAAGGGAGGGGGCTGGGAAAGGGAGCCAGGTGATCTGGCTCGGCAGGTACCAACCCCACAAAACAAGCAATCTGAAATGCTCTGTACTGAGAGTTTCCCAGCAAGTGCAGCTGTACCCAGGATGGTCCAGCTCAGAGTGGGGAAGGGCATCCCCCACTACTGAGGCAGCCGCCACTACCTAGGCAGTTCACACAGCAGCTGGGCAGAGCCTGCAGCAGCTCAGCAATGCCTTTGCTGGCAAACTGTTACTAGACTACTTCGTATGGGGCAGGGCATCAATGGAAAAAAGGCAGCAGCATGACAGGAACTTATAAATAAAGCCAACCTTCCTGGACAGAGCACCTGGGAAAAGAGGCGGTTATGAGTTCAGCTGCAGCAGACTTAAAGGTACCTGCCTAGCAGGTCTGCATGGAACAACAGAGCTCCCAGCACAGCACTTGAGCTCCTATAAGGGACACACTGTCTCCTCAAGCAATTCCCTGACCAAAGAGATATTTCATAAAGGAGAGCTCAGGCTGACATCTGGCAGGTACCCTTCTGGGATGAGGATAGCAGAGGAAGGAAATGGCAGCAACCCTTGCTGTTCTGTATCACCCACGGGTGATCCCCAGGTGAGCCGGGTCTGGAGGGGACCTCCAGTGGTCCTGCAGCAGAGGGGCCTGACTGTTAGAAGGAAAACTAAGAAGCAGAAAGAAATAGCTTCAACATCAACAAAAAGGACGTTCACTCAGAGACCCCATCCGAAAGTCACCAACCACAAAGTCCCCAGGTAGATAAAGCCACTAAGATGGGGAAAAACACAGTGCAAAAAGGAAGAAAACACCAAAAACCAGAATGCCTCTCCTCCTCCAAGGGAACACACCTCCTCACCAGCTAGGGATCAAAGATGGATGGACAATGAATCTGATGAATTGACAGCAATAGATGTCAGAAGGTGGGTAATAACAAACTTCTCAGAGCTAAAAGAACATGTGCTAACCCAATTGAAAAACTAAGAACCTATGAGATGCTAACTAGAATAAACAGCTTAGAGAAGAATATAAACTACTATAAACTACTTGATGGAGCTGAAAAACAGCATGAGAACTTCATGAAGCATGCACAAGTTTCAATAGCTGAATCGACCAAGAAAGGATATCAGAGATTGAAGATGAACTCAATGAAATAAAACAAGAAGACAAGAATAGAGAAAAAAGAAAAGAAACAAACAAAGCCTCCAAGAAATATAGGATTATGTGAAACGACCTAATCTATGTTTGATAGGTATATGTGAATGTGATGGAGAAAATGAATCCAAGCTGGAAACACTCTTCAGGATATTATCCAGAAGGACTTCCCCAACCTAGCAAGGCAGGCCAACATTCAAGTCCAGGAAATACAGAGAACACCACAAAGATATTCCTCAAGAAGAGCAACTCCAAGGCACATAATAGTCAGTTTCACCAGTGTTGAAATGAAGGAAAAAATGCTAAGGACAGCAAGAGAGAAAGGTCAGGTTATGGTTACCCACAAAGGGAAGCCCATCAGATTCACAGCAGATCTCTCCACAGAAACCCTAAAAGCCAGAAGAGAGTGGGGGCCAATATTCAACATCCTTAAAGAAAAGAACTTTCAACTTAGAATTTCATATTCAACCAAACTGAGCTTCATAAGTAAAGGAGAAAGAAAATTCTTTATGGACAAGCAGTTGCTGAGAGATTTTGTCACAACCAGCCCTGCCTTACAAGAGCTCCTGAAAGAAGCACTACACAAGGAAAGGAACAACTAGTACCAGCCACTCCAAAAACATACCAAATGGTAAAGACATTTTTTTTTCATTGTGTCAATGGGTCAACTAATGGGCAAAACATCCAGCTAGCATCAAAATGGCAGGATCAAATTCACACATAACAATATTAACCTTAAATGTAAATGGACTAAATGCCTCAATCAAAAGATGAAGACTGGCAAATTGGATATAAAGTCAAAACCCATCGATGTGCTGTATCCAGGAAACCGATCTCACATGCAAGGACACACCTAGGCTAAAAATAAAGGGATGGAGGAAGATTTACCAAGCAAATGGAGGGCAAAAAAGAAAGCAGGAGTTGCAATCCTAGTCTCTGATAAAATGGAATTTAAACCAACAAAGATCAAAAGAGACAAAGAAGGGCATTACATAATGGTAAAAGGATCAATGCAACAAGAAGAGCTAATGATCCTAAATATATATGCACCCAACACAGGAGGACCCAGGTACATAAAGCAAGTTCTTAACGACCTACAAAGAGACTTAGACTCCCACACAATAATAGTGGGAGACTTTAACACTCCACTGTTAATATTAGATCAACGAGACACAAAATTAATAAGGATATCTAGGACTTGAACTCGGATGTGGACCAAGCAGACCTAATAGACATCTACAGAAATCTCCACCCCAAATCTAAAGAATACACATTCTTCTCAGCACCATATGGCACCTACTCTAAAATTGACCCCATAAATGGAAGTAAATCACTCCTCAGCAAATGAAAAAGAATGGAAATCATAACAAACAGTCTCTCAGACCACAGTGCAATCAAATTAGAACTCAGGATTAAGAAACTCAGAAATACACAACTTCATGGATACTGAACAACTGGCTTTTAAATGTTGACTGGATAAACAGTGAAATGAAGGCAGAAATACAGATGTTCTTTGAAACCAACGAGAATGAAGACACAATATACCAGGATCTCTGGGACACATTTAAAGCAGTGTCTAGAGGGAAATTGGTAGCACTAAATGCCCACCAGAGAAGTGAGGAAAGATCTAAAATCGACACCCTGTCGTCAAAATTGAAAGAGCTAGAGGAGCAAGATCAAAAAAACTCAAAAGCTAGCAGAAGACGAGAAATAACTAAGATCAGAGCAGAATGGAAGGAGATAGAGACATAAAAAATCCTTCAAAAAACCAACAAATCCAGGAGCTGGTTTTTTGAAAAGATCAATAAAATAGAACACTACTCAGATTAATAAAAAAGAAAAGGGAGAATAATCAAATACATGCGATAAAAAACGATAAAGGGGATATCACCACTGACTCCATGGAAATACAAACTACAATAAAAGATTACTACAAACAACTCTATGTACATAAACCAGGAAACCTGGAAGAAATGGATAAATTCCTGGACACTTGCACCCTCCCAAGCCTACACAAGGAGGACGTTGAAACCTTGAAGAGACCGATAACAAGAGCTGAAGTTGAGGCAGCAATTAATAGCCTACCAACCAAAAACAGTCCAGGTCCTGATGGGTTCACAGCTGAATTCTACCAGATGTACAAGGAGGAGCTGGTACCATTCCTTCTGAAACTATTCCAAACAATACAAAAAGAAGGAATCCTTCCCAAATCATTTTATGAGACCAACATCATCTTGATATCAAAACCCAGCAGAGATGCAACAAAAAAGAAAACTTCAGGCCAATATCCATGATGAACGTAGATGCAAAAATCTTCAATAAAATACTGGCAAACTGATTGCAACAGCACATCAAAAAGCTTATCCATCATGATCAAATAGGCTTCAGCCCAGGGATGCAAGGCTGGTTCAACATATGCAAGTCTGTAAATGTAATCCACCACATAAACAAAACCAAAGGAAAAAAACACATGATTATCTCAATAGATGCAGAGAAGGCCTTTGACAAAATTCAACAGCCCTTTATGCTAAAAACCCTCAATAAACTAGATATCGATGGAACGTATCTCAAAATAATAAAAGCTATTGATGACAAACTCAAAGGCAATATCATACCGAATGGGCAAAAACTGGAAACATTCCCTTTGAAATCTGGAAGTAGACAAGGATGCCCTCTCTCACCACTCCTATTCAATATACTGTTAGAAGTTCTAGGCAAGAAAAAGTAATAAAGGGTATGCAATTAGGAAAGGCGGAAGTCATATTGTCTCTATTTGCAGACAACATGAGTGTATATTTAGAAGATCCCATTGTATCAGTCCGACAGCTCCTGAAACTGATAAGCAACTTCAGAAAATTCTCAGGATACAAAATCAATGTGCAGGAATCACAAGCATTTCTATACACTAGTAACAGACTAACAGAGAGCCAAATCATGAGCAAACTCCCTTTCACAACTGCTACAAAGAGAATAAAATACCTAGGAACATAACTAACAAAGGATGTAAATGACCTCTTCAAGGAGAACTACAAACCACTGCTCAAGGAAACAAGAGAGGACACAAACAAATGGAGAAACATTCCATGCTCATGGTTAGGAATAATCAATATTGTGAAAATGGCCAAAATGCCCAAAGTAATTTAAAGATTCAAGGCTATCCCCATCCAGCTACCAATGACCTTCTTCACAGAAATGGAAACAAGCCACCTTAACCTTCATATGGAACCAAAACAGAGCCCACACAGCCAAGAAAATACTAAGCAGAAAGAACATGTCTCTATTTTTTTCCATGTCTCTATTACTAAACACAATTACAGGCATACCCATTTTTAGACTGCATTCTAGCCTGGGCAATAAAGCAACACCCCAGTTCTCTCTCCCTCTCCCTCTTCCTCATTCTTCCTCTCCTTCATTTTTTCTTTTTTTTTTTTCTTTCTCTTTCTTCCTTTCTCTCTTTCTTAAAATAAATAAATAAATAAATAAATAACTTCTAAGAATAATAAAAAAAAAAAAAGGTAGGCCTCTAATGTGAGTGACTAATCCTCTTACATACTGCTTAAATCAGAGAACTGTTGCACAAGAACCAAAAAAAAAAATATATATATATATATATATATAAAACATACTAAATTTTTAACTATTCTTTTCTCAAATATTAAACAAAGGCTCACTAAATGTAATCACAAGACCAGTCATCAGTGCTTTGTTTGTCAAATAGTTTAGGTTCATAAGCTTTGCTTAGAAAAATAATAATAATAATAATGGTTACAGTCTCAAAAAAAATAAAAAGGAAAAGAAAATACTAAGCAGAAAGAACAAAGCTAGAGGCATCACGCTATCTGATTTCAAACTATACTACAAGGCTACAGTAATGAAAACAGCATGATACTGGTACCAAAGTAGACATATAGACCAATAGAACAGAACAGAGGCCTTGGAGGTAATGCCACACGTCTACAACCATCTGATCTTTGACAAACATGACAGAAACAAGCAATGAGGAAAGGATTCCCTGTTTAATAAATGGTGTTGGGAGAACTGGCTAGCAGTGTGCAGAAAGCAGAAACTGGATCTGACACTTACACTAAAATTAACTCCAGGTGGATTAAAGACTTAAACATAAGACCTAACACCATGAACACCCTAGAAGAAAAGCTAGGCTAAACGATTCAGGACATAGGCATAGGCAAGGAGTTCATGACTAAAACACCAAAAGCATTGGCAACAAAAGCCAAAATAGACAAATGGGACCTAGTTAAACTCCAGAGTTTCTGTACAGCAAAAGAAACAATCATTAGAGTGAACCAACAACCAACAGAATGGGGAAAAAATTTTTTGTAATCTACCCATCTGACAAAGGGCTAATATCCAGAATCTACAAAGAACTAAAACTGATTTACAAGAAAACAAACAAACCCATCCAAAAGTGGGAGAAGGATATGAACAGACACTTTTCAAAAGAAGACATATATGAGGCCAACAAACATATGAAAAAATGCTCATCATCACTGATTATTAGAGAAATGCAAATCAAAACCACATTGAAATATGATCTCACACCAGTTAGAATGGCAATCATTAAAAAATATGGAGACAACAGATGCTGGAGAGGATGTGGAGAAACAGGAACACTTTTACACTGTTGGTGGGAGTGTAAACTAGTTCAACCTTTGTGGAAGACAGTGTGGCAATTCCTCAAGGAATTAGAAATGGAAATTCCATTTGACCCAGCAATCCCATTACTGGGTGTATACCCAAAGGATTATAAATCATTTTATTATAAAGACACATGCACATGTATGTTCATAGTGGCACTGTTTACAATAGCAAAGACCTGGAATCAACCCAAATGCCCATCCACAATAGACTGGACAAAGAAAATGTGGCACATATACACCATGGAATACTATGCAGCCATAAAAAATGATGAGTTTGCATCCTTTGTAGGGACATGGATGAATCTGGAAGCCATCATTCTCAGCAAACTGACACAAGAACAGAAAATCAAACACCACATGTTCTCACTCATAGGCGGGTGTTGAACAATGAGAACACATGGACACAAGGAGGGGAGCATCACACTGGGGTCTGTTGGGGGGGACAGCGAGGGTGGTGGTGAGGTCAGGGAGGGATAACATGGGGAGAAATGCCAGACGTAGGTGACGGGGGGATGGAGGTAGCAAACCACATTGCCATGTGTGTACCTATGCAACAATCCTGCATGATCTGCACATGTACCCCAGAACCTAAAGTAAAATAAAAATAAAATAAAAAGAATCATGACTTTACTAACGATAGAGTAAATAAAATCCATAAGGCTAAAACAAAAGAAAGGAGAAGGAAGCTCATTAGACTCCATTGGAGATAGTGATTATAAAAATCCTTTACTTTAAATACCAGTAACTAAAGAGAAATAATAAGTACTTGTCCTGCCTTTTATTTCGAGGAAATATAGTTTTATCCTAGTTGATAAAAAGAAGTTTTTCTTTATAGAGCAAGGCCAGGTAATAATTCTGTCTAGAAGAAATGACAGAATTAGAAAAAATCAACATTTTATAACCCCCAATACAATAATTAATTCAGGAAGGATCATCAGTGGATGCTAAAATCATTATGGGAAAGGCAGTCAAGGGAATAGGTAATTCACACTCTGCCAAAGTGTCAGTTCACAGACTACTTGCCAATTGCAATGGGAAAACTGCAAATTTACAATGGAGACATCTGGCTTTCTCCACCCTAACCAAGAGATCGAATAGTGGGACAGACTAATTTATGTCCCCTGATATGAGGCAATTTGAAGTACACAAAATCATTTAGAAAATACTCTCAAAAAAAATTTACCCAGAACTTAATCAATACTTTAAACATAAGTTACAATTTACAGAAAATAAATGGATAGAGAAAGAAATTACGTGGCAACACAACAAACCATTCAGGCAAATCCAGAAGGAGGCCTATTTTACAAGAGAATCAGCCTTGTTTGGTCATGCCCAGATATAAAATACAGGCAGGAAGACTACCGCTATAAATGAAAAGACCCTAAAAGGACAGCATACCCAAATGCACTATATGGAATGCTCTCTAATTGATCCTGATTATTATTTTTTGAGATGGGACCTTCCTCTGTTGCCCAGGCTGGAGTGCACTGGTGTGATCTTGGTTCACTGCAACCTCTGTCTCCTGGGTTCAAGAAATTCTCCTGCCTTAGCCTCCTGATCCTGATTTTTTTTTTAAGTTATGAAAAAGAAAGACATTTGAATATGGACCTCTATTTAGATGATACTATGGAACTGTTAATTTCTTACATATGATAATGGCATAGTATGGCTGTAAATGAACATGTCCTCATTTTTAGGGGATACATCCTGAAGCATCTTGATGTCGTTCATTGATTTTCACATAGTTCATTTAAAAAATACACACACATTTATAGCTACATTAAGCAAATGTGGCAAAAGTTAACAGTTATTGAATTTAGATGTCGGGCATATGGATGTTCATTGTTCATTTAAACATTTTAGTATTTACAAATGTATAATACAAATTTGGAAACAAAAGAAAAATGACATATGTGTTTTGTATGTGTGATTCTATTTGTGTATATGTATGTAATTTAATCTCCAGAAATTCAATAAAAATCTTTGTCCCAGAATTCTTTGTACATTCATATGATGCCACTTTGCAGGGGGTTGGTGAGCCCCCACATCAACTTGTGAAGCAATGTCAGCTCATTTTGGATGAAAGTGTCCTCCCTTCCTCTCAAATCTGAAATGTATGCACAGAATTTATGTGGTGTCAGCAGAGTGATGGATGTTCTCAGTACTAGGAAGGAATTATAGACATATGTTGCAATCATAACTGTATAGACTGCCATGAAATGAGAAAGAACAGGGCATGGCAGTGAAACCTGGGATAAAAGTAGAGATCAGAAATCCAAGAGCTGGGAGAAATTGTCAGAGTGTATATAAAGGGAATTAAGAGAATGAAGAGCATAAGGAGGCAGGATGTATGGAAGCCATGTGGCATAAGAATGTGCCATATGGTGTTGGAAGGTGGCAAAGAAAGGGCAAGTACCCTGAAGAGATGATGAAGGAAGAATCACATTGACGAGGACCAGACGGAGGTCAGCACAGCATAAGTGGGTGGCATTCCTATCACATGATGATGGGAAGCCTAGAAAGAATTCAAAGCTAGCAGGATGACGAAAATAAAGGAATCAACTTGAGCTGGTGAGTGGGGGATTTTGAGGTCAGGAAAAGTCAAGTGATTTGAAGCCAAGTCAGCTTGGAATAGTGAAACAGTGTGAATTTTGGAATCTGGTAAATCTAATTTTGAATTCTGGCTCTGCTATTTTCTACATGTGTGACCTTGGGCAACTCACTTGGGGTCTCAATTTCATCTCTCAAAATTCAAAAGTTAGAATTTTGAATAAAGGTAATGAGCAAATAAAAATAAGTGAACAATCAGCTTTTCATTTTATCCATAGAATGAATCAATCAGATATGATAATTTGATACATATGTCAATTTGATTATGAACATTACAATCACATTAACATAATAGCAATTTAGAGAGGATCATATCTATTAGGAGTTTTGTTATTATTTCTCTCTGACCATAGGGGAGGGTATGTTTCAACGGAGCTGAGGACAATCATGAAACTAAGTACTCATACTGGGTAGAGTCCCTTGAACTGACCTGACTTATTCATTCATTCATTCATTCATTCATTCAACAAATATCTATTGAGGACATATTGTATACACCAATCATTATGCTAGGCACTGGACTTATACTGATTAGACAATATGCCTGTTCTTCAGGGATTTTTATTTATATATTCCTTCAACAAACATTTATTGAGTGTTTTTCTTAACTATAGCTTTATTAAACAGCTCTTATGCACCACATTCCTAAAACTATTCACACATATTTGTTTGTTTCCTTCAGGTTTTGCTTTTGATAGAAACTATGCTATGAAAGTACTTGAAACTGCTACATGAAAGATATGAATATGTTAACAAAATCCAAAAGTTTGCAATCTGGTAAATGGAATATACACAGACAACAAATGCAAGCTAAAATGTAATACTCTAGAAAAGTCACAAATAAAGGTCAAAGAAAGGAGAGATCAGACACATTATTCAATTGTTAGTGGAGCAAACCAGTAGGAATAAAGCTTGACAGAAAAAGTGGCATTTGAGAAAATTTTAATAACTAGATAGAATTGCAGAAAATTAAGACGGTATATTTGTTTCTCTCGGCTGCCGAAACAAATTTTCACAAACTGGCTGGTTTAAAACAACAGACATTTTTCTCACAGTTCAGAAGAGCAGAAGTCTGCATCAAGGTGTGGGCGTTTTGTTTTTCTGGAGGCCTTGAGGGAGAATCTGCTCATGCCTTTCTCCTTGGCATTCCAGGGCTCAGAGATAATATTATTCTAATTTCTACCTCTATCTTCACATGGCAGAATCTTCTATATGTCTCTGGGTGTCCCCTCCTCTTCTTCTAAGAACACTAGTCATTGAATTTAGAGCCCACACTAAATCCAGGATGATTTTATATTGAGATGTCCCAGTAAATTATACCTGCAAAAACCCTATTTTTCATTAGGTTTACATTGTAAGTTCCAGGTAAATGAGTTGGTGGAGAACACCATTCAACTCACTACAGATGGGAAGGGAGACCTGGGTTAAAGTAAAAAGCATAATCAAATGCACTTTTGGCATATGTTCACAGCAAGGAGAGTCTTCTGGTCTGTCTGGAAGGTACAAAGAATGCAGAAAAAGAGTAGGAGATATGGCCACAGGGAACTCTTTTTCATTCATTAGTACTCAAAGCCAGTGTCACATTTTAAGTGAACTCTTACCTGAACAATCTTTCTCCCGCCTTGTCCCCCCCGGAGTTAGTTGCTTCTTCCTTGGTGTTCTCAGTGTCCTCTGTCTATACCTGTTACAGCACTCACCACATCTTAATGTAATTCTATGTGCACATGTGTGGTTTTACTAGGCTGATTGAGGTACAACTCCATGTTATTTGACTTAGTGTTCCCAAGGCCTCGCACAGCGCTGCACATACAGTAGGTGATTGCTTGTGGAAAAGTAAAAGGAAGGAAAGAGGGAAGAACCGAGGAAGAAAGGAAGCAAAGAAGAGGCAGGTGGGATGGATGGATAGTTAAGCTCACATTGATCTATGGAGGATACGGCATGCCAGCTTGAGACATTCTGTGCTTCACTCTCTCTCTCTGCCGGTTTCTGAACAGGGGGATAATTAGAACTATACTTTAAAATGAAATATCTGATAGTGATATTTAATATGGATTGAAATGAAAAATCTCAGAAGGATAAAGTTTGGAGGAAATTGGAATAGAACAAAGAAAGGAACTTAAAATAGCCCCTCTACATTACAAATGGAAAGAGAAAAATTCGTGATAAAATCAACATGGTTAGTAAGTGAACTGCTGTGGTTTCATTAACATAAAAATTAAATGGGGGTGAACACTATGGCTCACACCTCTAATCCCAGCACTTTGGGAGGTATAGGCTGACAAATTGCTTGAGCCCAGGAGTTTGAGACTAGCCTGGGGAACATGGCGAAACCCTGTCTCTACAAAAAAATTTAAAAAATTATCTGGGCATGGTGGTGCATGCCTGTGGTCCCAGCTACTCAGAAAGCTGAGGTGGGAGGATCATCTAAGTCCAGGAAGTCAAGGCTGCAGTGAGCCATAATCCCACCACTACACTCCAGCCTGGGGACGAGTGAGTGAGACCCTGTCTAAAAAAAAAAAAAAAAAAAAAAAAGTAAAGGTGAGAGAGTTTTGTTCATGCCCTGCTACTGCTCAGAAAACTAAGTATGTCCATTTATTTGTTTAATTAACTACAATATACTGATTCTGGCTTTACTTTTTTTTGTAAAACAGTGTGGCCACCCCAAATTATGAACAAAAATCTGTCTGTAGATTAGTCCCCTGTAAAATTTTTTTCCTGACTAATATGCTTTGAGAAATAAGTACTGCCCATATCAATGTTGACACTTTTCAATTTCGGTTTTGGAATGCAAAGATGGTATTTTGAATAGATGTTTTGAAGTAGACATTGAAGGCTAGAGCAGGGCATAAAGAGCAAAATTGTAGCACATAGGCACTTTGTATTTAGAATCCCACCTACTTTGAGATGTTCTCCCTTGTGAACTTCTTCACCCTATGTACTTAAAGATCTCTTCTAACATGCAATAAGTAAAGGAGACTGGCCAGTTCCCTCATACAAAGGAGTCAGCAATGTAGCTGGCTAAAATACAGGATGTTCACCAGCACTTTCCCATCCTGTGCCCAGGGCAGACATTATTAATCAGTCATGGCCAACATTCCCACTGAAGCCTCCTAGGAATCTGTTGCAAGGTAACATGCCAGGCCATCAATATCAATGAATGGGGATTGGTAGGAATAAAAATAGGCATCTGTAACTTTATTATACTCTCAAGGATTACATGCAAAATAAAGAGTAACATAAGCAGAGAGATTAATCCAAAAGAAGAATGTGTTATTATTGGAATTTTAGAAAGTGGAGAAATATTTTACTGGACACTATCCCTCAAGTCAAACAATGTGGATAAACTTACCCTGAAGAGTAAGCTGTACAGTGAGGGTACAGGAAGAAGTTGTTAAAAGTAGAAAACATGAATTTGGTCACCAGCCACGTTTAAGGTAAAAATGAGCAAAGAAGCTATCTTGGAATAAAAGAGTTTAGAAATACTGAAATCTAAAATTCAAAAAAAAGGGGAGAAATAGGTCAGGGTGGAAATGTTTGAAACTAAAAGAGGTGAAGTAGGTGAAAAGGAAGCAGAATCTTAAGTTTTAAAAGAAAACAAACATCAAAATTTCTGAGTTTCAGAAAGTATACATTGGCATATACTGACCTTCTGATACTCAACCCATTGAAGTACTAAGGTGATCCTGACTTATAGAAACAGTAATTTTGAAAGTCATTAAAATTTATTCATCCATCTGGCCACACAGAGAACTGAAGATTAGTTTTAATGTATTAAAAAAAGCAAAGTGTTTCTTTCACTAAGCTTTTACATTTAAGTGAATTATTTATAGCTAATTCCTTATTGAAAATCTATAAATTATGGTAGTCCCACAAATTGATATGTGGTTATTTGTTCTATCATATTTTAACTCTTAATTAGTTATTGAGCTCTCACAACTTGTCAGGAACATTAGCCACCCTCATCCCTTAGCTGAAACAAAACAAAATGGCCACTTGGTTTGGGATCCATTTATGTCAGGGAAGGGGAGGCAGGAAGGTTGAAAGTTCAAGGGAGCCCCTCACATTTCTCAGAAATGTTTATTTCCTATTGCAAGAAAACCTACTAGGTTTTAAGATAGTCTAAAATTAATTTACGACTTCTTATAGCCTATTCTGCTACATGAAAAAATCCAAAAATTGTGTCCTGATTGTAGCTAAAGAGTCCGTGTGACACAAATTCTTTCCCTTTTCTGACTGTGATGTCAACCTATCACTACTGAATCCAAGCAAAACTCCAAAGGCGCTCTCTGCTCCTAGACTTAATGGAAGAATTTAACAATCCAGTCTGCTGTCCTGGTGTTTTCTAGTTGCTCAGGGCTGGTTGTCAGCAGCTCATTTGGCAACCCGGTAGGAGAGGTTAATTAGCAGGGAGAGTTGAAGAGTGCTACCCAGAGGGAGCAGGAGTGCTGTGCCCACTGAGAGCCTGGAAGACAAACAAAGAAGTTGGGAAGTATTTATTTTCTCTGTTGGGGAATCTTTTTCTCCACGGGACTTGAGTTCAAACAGGGGCCAGCACCTTGTTGCCTCCACATGAGAGACACAGAATCAAAGTGCCTTGAAAATGAATGATGGTTAGAAAGGGGATCAGAGGCTTGACTTGCAGTCAGGAAGCCAAAAAGGTTTTGTTGCTCTCCATAGTAAAAGGCTATTGATTGCTGCAAGTAAGAGCTTGCTGTTCCCTGAAGTTTAAGTTTATTCAGTCTTTTGCCCTTTGAGAGTCCCTTGCTGTTAAGAACTACTATGGAATTTAGCACTTGTTTAATATAAAATGAATTATCTGTGGTCAGCCATGACTGCTCTCTCCGGCTACAAGTCTGTTGCCAAGGTCAAAGTGAAGGATACTCTACATAATGTATATTTTACTGAGTGGCCATCTTTGAAGGGACCTTAGCACAACACATCCTGGCATGCTCATTGCTGTCTTACCTTTAAACTGTTGAATTGGGTGCTAGTACAGAAAAATCTTTTTTGAAATTTTTCACTATTGCTCAAAAACTTATCATAGTTGTTTTAAACTGGAAAATGGAGGCAAGAGTAAGAGCAACGAATGTCTTCTACACAGATAGTGTCAATTCTGTTTGCAATCATTGGTAAGTGTACCAGTGTGGTATCAGAAGAGGGTTTAATCATGCCTATGTCCAAACAGCTCCTATAGCTACAAATTCTTTAGCAAGAATCTGGGCATTTAAAACACAACCAGAAAGAGCCACAGAGGGTCTTTGTAACTTACTGTTCTCTGTTCCTAGTTAGAGAGTAGTTTTTTTTGAAATAAGATTTTATTTTTTCAGATTATAAAAGTAATATCTAGTAATGAATATCATTAATATTTTGACAATGTATGTCCTGTAAATATCTTTTTCTTATTTTTAATGTTACTTTACTAAATTGGAATATATGTCCTATTTTTAGACTATTAATGTTCATAGTTATAATTTTCTAAATATTCAAGTTATTTTCACAATGATAATAAATTAGGTTTCCACTGTGGGAACCTAATTTTATCCCAATAACTTTTCTTACATCTGATAACTCTCCATTTTTATTTATGCTAGATTATTTAGATTCAGATTATAATTATTAAATTAATGATTTGATGCTATGCATTGTCTTTTCTAGAATAATGTCTGGTATTTATTTGCATTCAGCTTTGATACCATACTAGAAACAATCATTGGACTTAACTCTGTTTATCCAGTTTCACTGCTCACTCTTAATCTCATATAACAACTTTCTGATTTTCAAAATTCTTTATCTCTTCTTCGGCTAGTCAGCAGTAACATATCTTCAATTAACTATTTCAGGAGAGGGGTGTAGGTGATATGCTTTGGAAGTCTTTGCAGTCTGAGAATGTCTTTCTGCTGTCCCTATTACAGGAACCACTGGGGACAGAAACCCTCTTTGCTCAGAGTTTGGATTACTACCTCAAGCAATGTTCTAGAGAAAACTAACAGTAGCGTGTCTTTGGTGTTTAGTGATATGTTAAGTTTTCTCTGCTTAAATATTTATAACATTTCATGTTTTATTCTTGAAAAAACAAACAAACAAATCAGCACAAATCAGGCTCCTTTTGGTTCCATGAGTCCTTCTGCTCTGTGATCTAATATTGTTTCCTCTCAGGAAGATTTTCATCTACTCTTTCTTTGATTAATAACTTTGTATCATACAATCTGTTATTTCTTTGTAAGGTCATTATTTGTATGGATTTTCTTGAATCTGTATGTCAAGTCTTACAGTTTCTATAGACTATTGAGAAATAATATTCTATATTATAGAATACATATATAATATTCTATAATATATAATTTCTATTTTAGAAATATTGAAGTTCATTTTCTACTTCACTAATTTGACTTTCTTTAGTATTAATTTTGTCACCGTCTTCATTATAGAATTCAGGGAGTATTAAATATGAACTCTTTCTGTATTTTAGGTTTCAGTTTTTAAAAATAGATTTGTTGCTCATTCTTATTCAAGGGATGGAGGTCGGTGGCATAAATACCCAGTATTGGCTCACAGCAATACATTGAGAGAGACTGTCCTCTATTGGTGCAAGTGACTGTCTGAAACCTCTAGATCCAGATGAAAAGAGAGATAATACGTTTCCTGTAAAATTACAGTAACTGTTCAGAGAGCCTGCAGTCTTGGGAGAAAGGAGAGGGAACTGAGGCAATAGGCAGCCTCAGCAGGGAGCCACTCTATGCTGAAACAGTGTTTCTTTGTTCTTTTCTGTTCCCATGTAGCCACCTGCTGAAGAACAAGCTGCAACACTGCCCATCTTCTGTTCATCACAGTTGCCAGGCCGCAGCCCAGCCTGCAGCTCTGCCCAAAGCTTGCTTGTGGTAGCCCTGTGAGTAGCCTTGTCTGATTTAGCAATTAAAATACATGCCTATGCCTATGCTCCTGTATCTACAATCTTTTAGCAAGAATCTGGGCATTTACACATAACCAGAAAGGGCCACAGAGGCTGTTGATGGCTTACTCTTCTCAGTTTCTAGCCTATTTGATAGTAGTATTTTTAACGTTTTTTTTTTTTAATATTGCAAATTTTGCACGAAACATACTTATTACCCTTGCTCCTTCTCCAACCCCAAATATTACGCAAGAAATACTTATTACCCCTTCTCCCTCCCTCACCCACCAAAATCTATTGTTTACTAGAATGTCAACTTTAACTGGGTGTCCTATACTTTATCTGGCAATCTTACCCATGAGCCACTTGTCTGCTCTTGTCCTTTCTAAATTAAGCAGGTCTTAAAAGGGCTGTTCAAGGACTTCACCTAATTCGTTAGAATGGCGGCCTTTCAGAGAACTGCATGGCATTGCCCTCCAAGGCTCCCTTCAGCAGACCATTTCAACACTCTATATGGTGGAAATCCCTCAATGTTTCATGCCAATATGGCACTGGCATTAGGATGTATCAATTTATGGTTTCCAGAACTGATGCAGCTTTCCCACTACTTTGGCATTCCAGTGGTAATTGCTATAGTAATCTGGAGGGATGTGTGAGTATGTACATGAGGTGAGAAGGCAGTTGTAATGGATAAAAGGAAGTCAAATTTCTGTTCATACGTTGTCATTATACTAAAAAGTTTTGCCAAGTCAATTCAACTTTCTAGAGCTTGTGTGCCTAGCCATGTAGTGCCTTGTTAAAAAATGATTCTTAAATTGAATTGGACAAAACGAGTTATGTGGTCAGTTAAACAGGGCCATCTTAGGCTGCAACTGATTTAATAGACTAGGATGAATAGCTTTCCCCAAACTATCTCCATAGAGATTTATTTTCCCATACCATCACTCTTCTGTTTACTACCCTACTACTTGAGTTCATCTACTCCTCTGGGAAGTTAATAAACCAAAAGAAGATAAATGCTCTATGTGAAACTGCCTATCAATAGAAAGTGATCATACTAACATTTATTGAATATTTAATATATGCCAGGCACCAAGCTAAGTGTTTTACATACTTTACCTCATTTAGTCTTCTTTGTGTTCTGTGGAATAGTTACTAACTCTCCCTTTCGAGACAAGAAGGCACATAACCAGAGAGGTTGACAGACTCATCGTAGGCCACACAGTGAGGTGTGAGTGCCCTTTAAAAAACTCTCTTGTCCCATTTCAAAGCTCCTAATTCTCAACTGCCCCTTTTAGAAACAGATGGGATTTCATGTTGGCCTGCTTATTGATTCTTTTCTCCTCTAATTTCACAGAGAGAAACAACTGTGGATTTAGGGACCAGTATGTGCTACTGATTTCCATTAGCTGTATCATTATGCAGGTCACCCCTGCAACCAAGCACAGTCAGCTATCAAAGGCAACTTTCCCTTTCCTGTAGTTGCGAGAGTTTTGCTTCCTTCTGTAGAGGTTCTTTTATCCACTCACTAACTCACAGAGCATCAAACAACTTTATGACCTAGAAAAAGTACTAAAATGTAGAATTCAGAAGGGAATACAGAGACAGAGCATGGCAAGGAGCCAGTTCCCAAAGCAAAGTGGATGAAAGGAAAATCCCTAATACCTGCTCACTGCTGGAAAAATTATAATTGTGTTGCTTATTTACTTTGTGCATTGGTGGCTCATGTTAATTACAGGAGATCCCCTGCAATTTCCTACGGGGTGTATCAATGGCCCACAACGTCTTCAGTTATTTCTATTGGAAGTAATAACTTTCCAATGTCATAACCATGGGCACTGCGCATTCTTATTGTCACATTAGCTGGTAATGAGACAGAGTACTCAACTCACACCACCACAGTGCATTCCCCTACATTCCTGCTTGTTATGAAAATTTCTGACCATACCTTCTTCTTGTTATTAAAATGAAGGATCATGAGTAGTGTTGCCTAGAGCTAATAAATGTCACATAAATATCTTCATATAATTTTATTAAAGTATTTCACTTTTGACACTTGTCATTAGCCTCCTTAATAGGCAAAACCTCCTATGGACAAATATAGGCATATATGTGATCGTTTTGTGCAGAAGACAAAGTTTCAGATAGGGTACACGAATGAAAAATAATTACTAATTGACTGTCTATTACAGGTTTAGTGTTTTCTGTGCATTATTTAATGCTTAAGCAACCACATGAATTATATTCCATTGCTTCCTTTTTTCCAAATGCGAAAATGAGAGATCAGAGAAGCTCAGTTATTCACTCAAAGTAACTCAGCATTGTCCAATTCAGAGCTAATCTATCTCTGAAACTCCAAATTTTTTCTACTTGAGCTACAAACACCATCCACTTCATCTATAAAACTTCTCTTCACAAAAGTAAACTGTCAGTTGAGTCTACAGTCATTTAGTGTTTTGCTTTTATATTAATCATTTATAATTTTTATTTAAAAATATTTATGGGTAAGCTAACACTGGCATGGGTACATTTATAAACATAAAGAAACCACTTTCTGCAATTTACTGTTTGACTAGTCAAGCAAAATGCAAACAAAAATATATCTAACAAGGACAGTTTGTTTTACTGCATTTTGTAAATGCTAAGTTACTTTGGCCCAAACTTTGGTTATCAGTAATGGAGATCTGAGTTAGAGCTAGATCAACAATCAACCACACACAAATGAGAATACCCAAGGGAAAAGAAACCATGAAGAATATAAACGAAGGACAGAGGAAAAGCACAGATTATTTTTCTGTTCTGTATCTGTGGCCAGAATTATTTCCCCTGTGGTAAAAAGAAAAAAGAAATTCAAGGTTCGTCATATTTTTTCTGCAAACCAAAGAGACCACAAGAGACTAAGATGAGCAGATGTCCATTCCTAAAACTCAAATGAAGCTTCTTAGAAATTAAACTCATTGTCTGCAATGGGAGGATAACAGCTGGTTAGCCAAACCTCCAAGCTGATGTAATAGAAATGCTACATGAAAATAAACATTTGAAGAGACCTTAACAATGCAACTTTAGGAGAAATTATTAAGCTATAAACTAAGTGGGACAAGTGCATAAACACATCAGTTTTACTTCCTGTATTTTTTCTTCGTTTTTCTTTACTGATTTTTACCTCCTACAGTCAGTCTCTAGTCCGAGGCATAAAAGCTGTATATACAAAGTGGCCCTACACTTGCATTAATAAAATATTTATAATATAAATAGAAAAGAATATCAATATAACACTTCACAGTCTTTCACCTAAGGAAGTCTTTAAACACCTACATAATAATAGCAGCTGATATTTATTAAGCTCTTACAACGGCCTGACCCAGTGCAAAGTGCTTCTCTTGCATTTCATGATAATTATACTCTGGGCTAGCCACAATTTTGGGATTACAGAAGAAACAAAGTTCTTCTCTTTAAGAGTAGCTGATTGAGCAGAGGCAGCCAGCACAGCTGGGGTCAGGAGGGCCACTCCGCATGTGGAGTAGCATACAGCAGTCAACACCTGCCCTGGCAGCATGACATTCATGAAAGCTGGCTCAATGATAGCTAATTGTCCTATTCAGAAAGAAAGCACACTATAACAAGTCAGAGACAGGGTGAAACAGAGCAGAACCAGAATGTTAGATTCCCCGATTCCTCCTTAGGAACTCTATTCAGGTGCTAACGTGCTGATCCACTTATTCATATGTTCAATAGGTATTCACTGAGTGCCTCTAACTTCCAAGTGCTGAGCTTGGTGATAAGGACACAGAGATAAATAAGACATACTTCCTATACTTAAGGAGCCCCTAGTTTAGTTAGTTGAACAGGCAATGCTAGATCGAACAAGTCCAATAAAATACAGGTGTAACAAAGTGCAGAGGTATCAGGCCAGAGGAAGCAATTCACACTAGCAGATTATACTAAGAGAAGGGACAGCTAGGTTCAACAAGTAGGCAAAAGTGAAAATATTTCAGGAAAATGAAACAGCATTCACAAAGCTCTTGGGCATGAATCAACACGTTGTATTGTGGGATCTCTAAATAATTTGGGTGGAGAAGGCAGCTTGAACTGATTGTGAAATGACTTAAATGCATTTAAAGAGCTTAGATTTTTCTTGCAGGAGGTTATGAGTTAGTGAAAAACGAAGCAGAATAAAGCCCTAATCCAATTTATACCCTGGGATGAAAATGTGGATAAAGGATTACACAAGGACACATGCAAGGTATTGCAATAATCATTAAATGAGTTACAGTGGATTGGCCAGACATTGAAAGAAGTTTGCAACACTGACTATAAATGAATTATGTCATGATACATCTTTACCTGATCTGCTTTTGAGATCTTAATGATT
The DNA here is from genome assembly GCF_001604975.1 of Cebus imitator. Lineage (NCBI taxonomy): Eukaryota > Metazoa > Chordata > Mammalia > Primates > Cebidae > Cebus > Cebus imitator. The sequence goes on along the minus strand of NW_016107424.1, from coordinate 2,101,500 downwards.
CTATGTACATGTGTGTTTTTGTGTGTGTGGGGTGCACTTTTTATATTAATTACTTTTTCAGAGAGCTTTAAATGAAAGTCTTTAGCATTATTGCCCTAAGCAGCAACCAAAAATTGGAATAAATGAATTCTTCTCCATTTGGTCTCTTAATCAAGACATCTCAAGTTTAGCTGTGACTAAAATTATTTTGGATTTTTTAATCCTGGTAAATAATTATCTTGCTATGCAATATGATATATTTTTGAAGATGTGATGCTGACTTACAGTACCAGGAGCTGCTCTTTTGGGCATATTTTTACCCTGGGATTGGCTTCAGACTGCAACTCACTCATCCTTTCAGGGCCCAGTGGCAACTATTTGCCAACTGATTTGTTTGAGATATGAAATAAATTGGGCCCTTGGAATTGAATGTTTTTCTTTCTGAGTGAATTGTGCAGATTCATAAGAGACAGAATGAAGACCTCAGATCCAACAGGCCCATATTTTAACCCACTAAATTTACTAATCTACACCCAAGCTCGAAATTTAATATTAATATTGTACCTTATGCTTTCAAATGCCTAAAACCAAAAAATTTATATCCCTTTGTTACAAATGATTCCACAAATATTTTGTGCAAAAGATGCTGGTCTGAGTAACCCAACATATCCTGAGCATTGGGATGGGGAGTCTTTAGGACAGGCGTTCTGCTGGCCTACCCTGACTTTGTATAGTCATAATGCCCTGTCAGGTATTTCTAGAACTATCATAGAGACTTTATATCTGTCTTTGTGCATGAGGCTATGTACGTAACACAGAGGAAACAAAGCTTTATACCAAGGTATTTCAAAGTGTGGTACATAAACCACCTACCTCAACGCCATCAGCTTTCTCATCTATAAAATGGAAACATTATGAATACTCCTAGCAATGCTTTGAATTTAAAATGAGACAATAAATGCAAAAAGTTTTTAGTGTAAAATGCTCTATGTAGGCAAGCAAACTGTTTTACTATGGGAGAAGAAGGTCTTGGGGAAAAATTGGTGTCTACTTCTCTGAATAGAAAAACTCCCTGGTATAGGGTTTGGAATTTGTGAAGGAGTTGCTAAATAATTATATTCACTTAGACACAGTGGAGGACCTCCAACAGCATGACTACAGCATTTCTCCCTTACCTTTGAGAGCAAGGTGAAAATGGGAAGCCCCCTGCATCAATGCCATTCTCTCCTACTGGGGAATACAACTGGCTAGAGAAAGAGAACATGTGGGGCTGGGCACAGTGGCTCATGCATGTTATCCCAGCACTTTGGAAGCCTCAGGAGGGCACATCACTTGAGCTCAGGAGTTCAAGACCAGCCTGGCTAACACGGTGAAACACCATCTCTACTAAAAATTTTTAAAAATTAGCTGGGCACAGTGGCACTATAATCCTAGCTACTTGGGAGGCTGAGGCAGGGAAAACACTTGAACTCAGGAGGGGGAGTTTGCAGTGAGCTGAGATCGTGCCACTGCACTCCAACCTGGGTGACAGAGTGGGACTCCATCTCCAAAAAGAAATGAAAAAGGAAAGTAAGGAGGGAGGAAAAAGAAAGAAAGAAAAATGTGGCTCTTGCCTTGGGCATCTTTATGAACACAGAAAAGACACTTGAGCCCAAGGGCATCCATCATAAGACTGAGCATCCTACCTGTTCAGCCTGGAACCATGTTCTCTGCAAGAAAGATTTGAGGCTGTTTACTCCCAAGTGCGGGAGAAATTACAGGAGTGTTATTCTTAACGTGCAGAGTTTCAGGCCCAGTTGCTGCATATTAACAGCTGTGTGGCCTTGAGCAGTTACTGAACTTTCCTGTGTTTCAGTCTCCTCATCTGAAAATACCAAGAGTACTTGCTATGGAGTTGTTTGAGAATTATAAGGATTTCTCCTTTTTTGTGCTCCTCTAATTATTATTTGTGTACAGTTTGTTTATGAGCTATTACATTTAAAAACACATGGGTTTTTAAAATGCCATCGTCATTTATGTTGTTTAAATTTTGAGAAGTGGAGATTTTCCTACAGCACCAAGACTCTTGGTTTTCTTCCTCTGCGCAGGATTTTACATTTTAAATATAAATCTCAGGTTCATCTTTAAAAGCTGTTTTGAGATAATTCACAGTCAAGTTGCAGTTCCCTCAGGGCTGGCATCCCTTCTCACTGCCACACCTCTGCTCCGTGCTGCCTTTCTAGCAAAGCCAGCCTCTGGGTAATCGCCACTCAGGCCATCCAGTTTGACCCGTGCTGGGCTGGAATGTATTCCTGAGAAGCAATAGGTAATATGACCTAATGTGGCTTGAGCCTCTCATGAGCTGAGATGAGATTATCAATTGAGTACAATTACAGAGGGTGATTTGGTGCTTCTGACCTACAGTCAGCTGGAGACTGAAGCTGGATCATCTCACCTATGAAATTTTCCCCAGGGCTTCCAGATAATGATTTTAAATGCTAATTACTACATGTAGTCAATGCTCTGATAAAATTCAGAGCATTTTGATTTATGATGGATATTAAGTAAGAAGAAGAATGAAGCCCAGTAGATTTAAAGGATTTAAATATACTCAAGGTTTTGGCACTAAAAGAAAACTGCAAAACCCTTCCTTTTCAATAGTCACATTTCCTTCAGCTCAGAAACATTTTTTTTTCTTATTACTGCTGCTGATGCCACCATAGAAATTGATGAAACTCTGTCCAAATCTACAGTCCTTGTTTAAATTTTAATACAAGTGTCTTCTCCAGTTTGGCAGTTATTCTAGGCACAGCCAGAGGCAGAGTTGGCTCCTACACAGAAGATTTGAGTGTTTAGAGAGATCCAATCTCTGGCTAAATGGAATTTGAAAGGCAGGACCAATCTGTGTTCTTCTTGGATCTACGCAGCTGAAAGCACACCAAGCACAATCCAGGGATAGGGACTGGGGTTCCTAGCCTCAGATCCACCCACCTCTAGATCCTTAGATCATATATTCAGTTTTGTGATATAAATTTTGGCATCGAGTGTTAAACTAAACGGGATTCAATAAAAACTGAGTCTGGTGTTTATTTGTCCTGCAAATGTGGTCAATCACTTGATCTAATTTTCAACTTCTGCAAAAATAGGGACTATAGAACTAATTGATCATATAGTAATGACATGCATTAAATGAGTTCAGTGCCTAGCACAAGATGAGTTCTCCATGTATGCAAACAAATATGGTTTAATATTATTTTGGGGACCCAGGGTTGAGCTTCACTTTTGCCAGTATGTACTCTTGAGCAGTAATGTTTTACCCTCTAGGCCTCAATTTCCTTCTCTGCCAATGAGATGATGAAGCTAGATTAAACACTTTTTTTAAGGAGCTGTCATATTCCACAAAATGCCTTTAATGGTATGACTTGGGTCTCTTTTTAAAAATATAGTATAAAAACTTCAATAAAATAACATGCATCCCTATGTGGGCTATACATCCATATTTTACTACGTTGACAGGACTTAATAATAACATGTAAATATTGCACTATTGCACTTGGAACTTGTAAAATTGATTTTCTACTGTCCATTTTAACTACTGGGGATTTTTCATCAGTTTGCTTTTGAAATAAAGGGTTTGATTGCTAAAACATTTTCAAGTTCAGAGATAATGATCTCTGAGGATCCATCCAGTCTAAGATTCTAAATTATTGATTTTATTAAATTCAAGTGAATAAAAACAAATACAAGTGTTCCTTGGCATCCTCTTGATGGACGAGATGTGTTGGCGTACTGAAAGCATTTGAAAGTCAGCATCCTCCATATCTCTCCCAGATGTATAACAAATGTTCTTGCAGCTTGCTTTGGATGGTTGTTCAGCTATTTAGTCAGAGAAAATATGTGTGGCATGGCAATTAATGCAGCAACACCTTCACAATTAGAATATGAACTAAATGTGGATTTAGCACTTTTTCCTACATTTAAAAAAAATTAAAATCTGATGGTGATGAAGTCACCAATGTTATGAAACCTCAGCCTGAGATTTGGAGCCAGATTGATTTTTAAGAATGCTCTGCCCAGGCTTTGTGGATGAGAGGGATTGTTGTCCTTTTCCATGTTCAAATGAAGGACAAACAGTAAAGATCAGTATCAGCTCTATTTCAGCAAGGCTTACATGTACCCAGCCAGTTGCTTAACTAGTACAAAAGGAAAAAGAATTGTCATTGTTTTTTAGTGGAAATTCTTTAAGAATGAAGTTAGTCTTTTTCTTAGGGACTATTTTCATAAATCAATCTGTGGTTGAGTCCCTATGGAAAACATATTTCCCTTATAAACTTTTTCCTGTGTCTTTTTGTTTGAAGACAAATGTGATTGATTTTACAAGACTGATGGTTTGATCAAATTAGTTTATTGGATTAGCCTTTTAAGATCACTATGATTTATTTGTTTTCCATGAAGTATTTATTTATTTTATTGTTGCTTATCCTTGTGTAATTTTTGAAGACTGAAGAAAGCACTGTGAGTATACAAGTCGACATTTAATTATGGGATTGGGTGAAGGCCATATAAATTGTATGAGAAAGACTCCATTAATTTTTACACTTAACCGGGCACAGTATGGCCATTTTAAAATAGTGACGACTTAGGGGAAAACAAGATGAATTGTGTTATGTACTGGCCTGTATTTAGTGAAGTAAAATGCACAAGGGAGGGGTGGGTATTGAGTCCCCCAATTTAAAAGCAACATGCATGTTTTTCTTACGGCTTAGATTTGCATTTAAGTCAGCGAAGTCCTCCACTCATCCAAAAAGGAATAATTTTATAGAATATTCTGGTTCAAAGGTCAAGGAAATCAAATTTACTTTCAATTAGATACTCATTAAGATTAAGCTAATTACAGCATGTATTGTGAAGGGCTTGTCCAAATTGTCTTCAGAATAAAAGATTAAAATGTTTAATGTTTTTATTTCTCTGGGAATAAAGCTCCCTTCCAAAATTTAGGTTTGACTTTTAGAAACATGTTAAGGATGCCTCATATACAAATATAGAGACTACGTGTACTAAGCTAAAGCATTAAAGAGGCAGAAATCAAGTTTGTCTTGTTCCATGCTATTTTTTCCCTACTTTGCGTAGACCTCACACTCAGGATCCATAAGTTCTTGTTGAATGAATGGTAGGCATTAGCTGAGGAGAGTAGCCTTGCAGTAGAGCAGCTAAGGACATGCATTTGAGAAACAGAGGAGGTCTGTAGAAATTATCGGTTTACCAGTACCAGTTCTGTAAGCACATGGCTTAACTTTTCTGAGTTCAATTTCCTCATCAGTAAAATGAGGGTGATAATGCTTGTTTCTGAAAATTGTTGTGAGGATTAAATGAGATAACCCCAGTAAAGATGTTAGCACATGTATGGCAAGTGGCAAATGTTAGCTCTGAGTATTCTCAGTAAAGCACAGAAAGTTTTCTAGGTAATACATTTATCTTCATTTTTAAATTTTTCTACTTTCATAGTATATTTTATATCATAAAATTATAAAATATAATGGTCACATTCTCCCATGTCAAACAGAATTCTCCAATTTTCGAAATTCTGCTGATGATACACATCTGATCATATAATTATATGTGCTAATGCGTAGTTAAATGCCAAGTACTCCTACTACCACAATCTTTCAAGTTTTCCCAAGATGTGAGGATCATTTGAAACAATTACACATTCAAACCAATAAATGTTTCCAAAGATATATTTAATAAACTATGATCAAAATTTATAATTAAACCTACAAATCTAGAATGCACTCATCATGAAAGGCTGAGGGTTAATACAAGCATATAATTTGAGACTGCAGAGCTGTGGATACAATAGTGGATATTGTCTGCCCTTGGATGTATGCTGAGTTCTGGAGTAGAAGAGAAAAAGAATTGGAGAACAGACATGTTTCAGGGGAAAATCAAATAGAAGAAATGGTTTTGCAAAAGGCACTAAAGGATATTGGCATTCTTTCCTGTTTTTTGTTTTTTTTTTTTTTTTCCTACATTAGACCATTCCAGGAATTTTTCTCTGTGACTCCTGAGATTACAATAGCCCCAGTTGTTGAAAAGACCTCCAACAACTGCAGGTAGAGCAACTGTATCAGAGTCTCCAACAAGAGCTCCATCAGCCAGGCTCAGAAAAAGGATGAAGAGATGATTTTCATGACAAGTAACCTACTTGGGGTAACCATCTATCTCAGTTTTCCCAGGACCGTCCTGGTTTTAAAACTAAAAGTTCTGCATTCCTAGAAACCCCTTATTGCCAGGAAAATAGGGGCAGTTGGTCACTGCCCTCCACATGCTCCTGCCTACACCTGCCTTTCAACATGACCACAGAGTTTCTGGCTTGCTTCTTCCCAATCTGTGCTTTCTCTTGCACTGACACTCTCTCAAACATGTAGATGGATTGGGGTGGGGAACATACATGGGAATGCAAAATAGGTGAAAGGCATTTATTTGGAATTTTCAAAGGTAGACTTTTGCAGATTCAAAATATAGGTAGGACCCTGGTCTGAACTATGCTCTCTTTCTCTTTCACAGGGAGCAAAATTCAGAAACAGATTTAAGAACTGAAGATGAACATTTTGTGTTGTGCAGACATAGGCAACACTTACATCATAGATACACAATGAATACATCATTGTATAACTGTAATACATAATGTACATTACTGTAAAAGTATTATAATATGATGTTCTAACCCTGAGCTCTGGCCCAATTTTCTGACTAAACATGTTGCTTATCGCCACTTCCATGCCTTAGTGACGGGGCCTTTGTCTTCTTGGATGAAGTCTACGCACAGTTTCCTACAAAAAGGCCAGAGTAAGCTTGGAGATAGATCTTTGATCAAAAAACGTCTGTAGAAATTGAAGACACTGGTAAGTAAACTAATTAAGCTGTTCTCAGATGTGGAGTCAAGGAAGTAATGAATCAGATTTCTTAGTTGCACAATGATCAGACCTCATCCTATGAAAGGGGTTAGGTAGACGCTGGCCCTGCTGGTAATAAACTGGACCCAATTTTAATTTCACACCATTCTTTCTTGAGGATTGTCTTCATTCTCATATGCTTGCAATTTTACCACATGTAATACCACTCAAGAATGTTAATGGACTTTCATTACTAGAACCGTATTTTAGAGATGTGATTTAACATTTAGCACTGAGCTGAAGAAATCTGACTATAAGGTAGCCAAGAATTATTCAGTCAATCAGTTATGGCCAAATAGTGTTCAGTTCAAAGCTCTAAATTACATACAGTGCATATCAATTATTTCCAGTAAGCTTTCTACAAATATGTAATGATTTTAGTGCAAAGTTATCCACTTTCATATAATGGAAATTTCTTGAAGAATATACAAATCTATAGATGTTATACTCTTTAGTGGTGATGTTTCTCAAAAAGTGAAGAATTTATTCAAGATGACAGGACTGCAGGACTTTTCTGACTCAAATGCCAGGGATATAAAACTCCCCTTTGGAAAGAACATTTTAGCTACCATGCAATATTCATTCTGTATTTTCTAAAATGCTGAAAAGTCTGTGTAACACCCCAGAAGCACAGGAAGTAACAGGAGGCAAATTTTTCAAAGCAAAAAGACCACATATAAAATAGATCATCCAAAGGATTACAAATCGTTCTACTATAAGGACACGTGTACACGAATGTTCATTGCAGCACTGTTTACAATAGCAAGGACCTGGAACCAACCCAAATGCCCATCGACGATAGACTGGATAGGGAAAATGTGGCACATATACACCATGGAATATTATGCAGCCATCAAAAACGATGAGTTTGGGTCCTTTGTGGGGACATGGATGAACCTGGAAACCATCATTCTCAGCAAACTGACAGAGGAGCAGAAGATCAAACACCGCATGTTCTCACTCATAGGCGGGTGTTGAACGATGAGAGCACATGGACAAAGGGAGGGGAGCACTACACACTGGGGTCGGTTGGGGGGAAATGGAGGGACGGTGGGGGGTGGGGAGCTGGGGGGGGATAGCAGGGGGAGAAATGCCATATGTAGGTGATGGGGAGGAAGGCAGCAAATCACACTGCCATGTGTGTTCCTATGCAACAATTTTGCATGTTCTTCACATGTACCCCCAAACCTAAAATACAATAAAATAAATAAATGGGAAAAAAAAAATAAAAAAATAAAATAGATCATGGGATATTTATTCACTTATTAATTGTATACATCTATTAAATGCTTAGTACAGTGTAAGATGCCAGGAATATAGAATTTTTTTTTTTTGGCCCTAAAAAGCCCATGTTCTAGTAGAGAAGATGAAATATTTTTAAATAATAAATGATAAAAAGCATGACTTAATTACTATAAGAAAACAGAGATTAGGGAAAGATTTTCTCCTTCCTCCTTTCCTCTCCTCTTGCTTCTTTCCTTCACTTTCTTCCTCCTTTCCTTTCTTTACCCTGTTCAGAGTTTCACGGGAAGTTTCTAAAAAGAGCTTCAGTTTTGTGATCATAAAATAATGTTTACATATGTTAAAACATTCAGAGTAAAAAAGACAAACAGTGAAAATCAGCCTTGAGTTTCTTTTCCTAGAAACACCCCTTTTGCCAGTTTCTTGTGCATCCCGTTAGATATTCAGTGCATGGGCAAATATTTGTAAACATACCCTCTTTTTCCTTTTACATAAATGGAAGTATCACATATACACTGTTTTGCCCTTATTTTTTTAAAAAAGTTAATACATTTTAAGACTTTAAGTATATTTAATTAATGTAATTTTAGTACAGGAAAATTAGTCTTTTGCCATATGTGCTGCAAATATTTTCTCAGTTTATCATCTGTCTTTTGACTTTATTTAGGTATTTTTACCATGCAGAATTTAAAATATTGTATTTGGTCACATTTATCAATTTTTTTCATGACTTTTGTTTGTCTTTTTTTATGGTAAGCCTTTCTCAAATCAGAAATGAAAAATAAATCCTCCCATGTGTTGTTTAAATGCTTTTATGGTTTTCACTGTTTTTTACAGTTAAGTCTTTTCTCCATCTAGAATTCATTTTGGGGTAAGACTTCATTTTAATCCAATGGCTAGCTACTGAACCTCAAAGCAATTTTGAAAAAATTGATCTCTCTTTCCCCCTCTGATATGAAATGCCAAGAATATTAGTTTTGGAACTTTTAGAGAAGGAAATAAAAAATCCCCAGGCGGTAGGAAAAATGTGAGACAAGGAGGTCTATACCAGCCTTCCCCTCCTCAACCTATGTCCACTGTTTTATCTCAACATTTTCTGAAAAATCTCCTTTGAAATTAGCAGGCTCTCTCACCACTACTACCACCACAGTACTTGTTCAATCTTCACTGTGTATTTGATATAGTGTGCGCATTTTACAGGTATCACACTCGATCGTCACGTCAGCTGGGTAATGTAACTGTCTCCAATTTTAAGGTGAGAAACCTGGAGGAGCAAGGACAAGTAATTTTCCCAAGACCACACATCTGGTAGATATTGCAGCATGAGCCTGAACTTACTAGGCTGTTTGATATTAGGTCCTGTGCTTTTAAACCCTGAGTTGCACCATATCTCAATAGCACTACTTGAACAAAAACCCAGGTTTCCTCTGAAAATATTCAATTCCATTATGTCCTAAGTGATGGTTTATCATTTTCCAATACAGCAGGTAAAGAAGGATGGAATTTGAAATTGGGGTCTGAGAAACAACTTTGGAGGCTGTTCCAGAAGGTCAGGGAGCCATGTGAAATGTCTGAATTAGTCTAATTAGAATGGAGAGGATAAGGTTTGTTACTGAAATATGGAGTAGATCAAATAGGCCAGATTTAATGGTTGAATGGATATAGAAGGGAGAAAGAGAATTCACAAATGACTCATATTTTTAATTTGGTTGACTGACCAGGTAAATGTTTGCCATTAATTGAGATATAATCTAGAAGGATAAGCTAGATTTGAAGGACAGAATAAGATGAGTTTAGTTTTTGACTGAAAATACTAAGCAGTTGTATTACAGGCAATCTATGTGGCTCCAAAACCCAGAGATTCCAATAGGAGAATTAAATTTAGGAAATCATTAGTACATGGGTATAAGTTTAAATATTGGAAGTGAGATCACCTGGAAAAAGAATAAAGGATGAGAAGAACTTTGGGACACTTCAGAACTTTGGTGAACATCAGCATTCAAAATGTAGGTGGCATGGAATACTACATAGCCATAAAGAGCAAAATCATATGTTTTACAGCAACATGGATGCAGCTGGAGGCCATTATCCTAAGCAAACTAATACAGTAAAAGAAAACCAAATACTGCATGTTTTCATTATTAAGTGAAAGCTAAACATCAGCTATGTATGGACATAAAGATGGCAACAATAGACACTGAGGCTACTGTTGGGGGAGGGAGAAGGCAAGGGTTTAAAACTAACTGTTGAGTAGTATGCTTACTACATTTATGATGGGATCAGTCATACGCTACAACTCAGCATCATGCAATATACCCAGGTATATTGCACATATACCTCCTGAATCTGAAATAAAAATTGACAAAAAATGTAGGTAGCTTATTTCAAAAGGGATAGAGAAAAAATGCAAGAAACTAGAGAATCTAGTGTCAATAAAGTGACCAATAGAACCAAATGTAACTAAAATCAGTGACAAACACTATTTAGATTGCAATGATGAGGTCATTGGTGATTTTAATAAAAATAAGTTCAATAAAGTGGAATACAGATGTAGTCAGTTAAACTCTCAATGAGAGGTTATGTTGAGGGGACCATCCAGCTTATTCTTCTATGCAGTTTGGGAAAGAAACAATTGAATGGTAACTCGAAGAGAATGTGAAATTTCGAGTTTCTTTTTTCTTTTCTTTTTTTTTTTTTTAACATGAAAGACTAGGGAATGTTTATTGGCTGAAAGGAGGGGAACTAGCATAGAAATGAATGAGAGACAATTGTCTCTCATTAACAAAAAGAGCTCAAAGACACAAGTAGTATGAGGAGGATGGCTTCATTTTTTAAGGATGAAGGAAAAGATTTGTTTTGATGGATGCAAGGTAAGCAAATTTGTATATAGTGGAATTGGCAAATTGAGGGAGATTTGAAGACTTTTAATGACCTTGACTTTTGTCATGTAATAGATAAATTTATCTACTGAGAATGAATGAGCTGGAAAGTTGTCAGATGCTTGAGAAGAGCAGTAAAAATTTGTTGATGCTTGATAAGGGCAATAAAAATATTGAGATGATATATTTCTAAGAATATATAAAAATCATTTATTTGCAGTTCTGAGTACCTAGCTGACAACAGAGACTGAATCTTTTGTCATCCCAATTCATACTGTTGTTTTTTTTTTGTTTTGTTTTTCGTTTTTGTTTTGTTTTTGGTTTTTGGTTTTTTTTGGTGTAGAAGAAAGGGCAGAGTTTGACAATATTGATTTTGCATTGTTTTGAGAAGCTAAAGATGTAAGGAAATTTAGCATATCTGCAAGATAATGAAGATGATAAACACCTTAGTTCAGGGTATGCAAGGAAAATAATAAGCAACAGGGGTAATAAGCTGGAAGAAAATAAAAATTTGATGTCTCTATGAGATGGAAGAGTGATATAGTAGGAGCTTGAGGATAAGGGTTACCACCAGAAAGTGAGGTGGAGGAATTCTTAATGATAACATAATTGAGCGTTTGGTAATAGTTATAGGTGCATCTCAGTGGGTTGGAGATGAGGGTCATTTGATAAGAAAGGTTCCTGGCAGGGAGCGGGGGGGATCCCAAGATGGCCAAATAAGAGGCAGCTCTGGAAAGCAGCTCCCGGAGAGAGAGACACAGAAGCCAAGATTCTCCACAATTCCAAATGAGGTACCAGGTTCATTTTGTGGGTCTGGTCAGACAGTGGGTATAAATCAAATAGGGCAAGTTGCAGCAAGGTAGGGCACTGCCCCATGCAGGAGGAGCATGCAGCTGACTGGAGGACTGGGGATCTCCCCTTCTGGGACTTTGGTGCAGATACAGCGCTCTACCCAAGCCCTCTACAGCCCACAGAACAGGAGATCTTTGACAGGCCAGAAAGCCATAGCGAGCTGCCTAAACAGGGCAAAACAGCAACCTCAGCCCTGGTACTGTCAGCATAGATCTAGGCAGAAGCACTGGCTGATGCCGAGGAAGCCAAAAAGCCAGGGGGACAGAGCTACCTGTCCCCCAGTAAGAAGAACAAAACGCAGGGAAATAGCCCAAATGGCAGGACAGGTCCCCTGCCGCACAAAGCCCAGCAGGCCAAAAAACTCTCACTCCAGATTTAGTCACCCACAAAGTCAGTTAGAGAGCAACCAGAAATGATCCAGCTCCACAGGCGGAAGGGAAGCCGCCATTGCAGAAGCCAGCCTAATTTTCCTGAATAAATAAAAGATTCAGCAGCTCCACTGAATCTGTGGCAGCCCAGCAGCACCTCTGCAGTCAGACAAAGGAAAGGCCGCCTCCCCAAGCAGCTACCTGATATCAAAACTATATAAATCCAAGAGATGAGGAGAAACCAGTGCAAGAAGAATAAAACCATCAAAAACCAGAACATCTCTCCCCCACTGTGAGATCATGACTCCTCACCAGCAAGGGAACAAATCAGGATGGAGAATGAATTAGATGAATTGACAGAAGTGGGCTTCAGAAGGTGGGTAATAACAAACTTCTCTGAGTTAAAGGAACATGTTCTATCCCAACGCAAAGAAACTAAAAACCTTGAAAAAAGGTTAGACAAAATTCTAACTAGAATAACCAGCTTAGAGAAGAACATAAACGACTTGATGGAGCTGAAAAACACAGCACAAGAAATTCATGAAGCATACACAAGTTTCAATAGCCGAATAGATCAAGCAGAAGAAAGATCAAATCAATGAAATAAAATGAGAAGGCAAGAAAAGAGAACAAAGAGTGAAAAGAAATGAATCAAGTCTTCAAGAAATATGAGATTACCTGAAAAGACCTAATCTATGCCTGATTGGTGTACCAGAAGATGACAGGAGGAATGAATCCAAGTTGGAAAACACTCTTCAAGATATTATCCAGGACAACGTCCTCAACCTAGCAGGGCAGGCCAATATTCAAATACAGGAAATACAGAGAACACCACAACGATACTCCTCTAGAAGAGCAACCCCAAGGCACATAATCGTCAGTTTCACAAGGGTTGAAATGAAGGAAAAAATACTAAGGGCAGCCAGAGAGAAAGGTTGGGTCACCCAGAAAACGAAGCACAACAGACTCACAGCGGATCTCTCAGCAGAAATCCTACAAGCCAGAAGACAGTGGGGGCCAATATGCAACATCTTTAAAGAAAAGAACTTTCAACCTAGAATTTCATATCCAGCCAAACTAAGCTTCACAAGTGAAGGAGAAATGAAATCCTTTAAGGACAAGCAATTGCTGAGAGATTTTGTCACTACCAGACCTGCCTGCAAGAGTGCCTGAAGGAAGCACTAAACACAGAAAGGAAAAACCAGTACCAGCCACTGCAACAAAGAACAAAATGGTAAAGACCAATGATGCAATGAAGAAATTACGCCAACCAAAGGGCAAAACAACCAACCAGTAATAAAGTGGCAGGATCAAATTCACACATAAGAATATTAACATTAAATGTAAATGGACTAAATGCCCCAATCAAAAGACACAGACTGGCAAATTGGATAAAAAGCCAAGAACCATCAGTGTGCTGTATTCAGGAGACCCATTCCATGTGCAAAGACACACACAGACTCAAAATAAAGGGATGAAAGAAGATTTACCAAACAAATGGAGAGGAAAAAAAAAAAAGCGGGGTGGCAATCCTAATCTCTGATAAAATGGACTTTAAACCAACAAAAATCAAAAGAGACAAAGAAGAGTATTACATAATGGTAAAAGGATCAATACAAGAAGAGCTAATGATCCTAAATATGCACCCAATACAGGAGCACATAGATACATAATGCAAGTCCTTAATGACCTACAAAGAGACTTAGACTCCTGAACAATAGTAGTGGGAGAATTTAACACTCCACTGTCAATATTAGACAGATCAACAAGACAGAAAATCAACAAGGAAATCCAGGACTTGAATGCAGATTGCAACCGAGCAAACTTGATAGACATTTACAGAACTCTTAATCTCAAAGCCACAGAATATACATTCTTCTCAGCACCACATCGCACTTACTCTAAACTTGACCACATAATTGGAAGTGAATCATTCCTTAGCAAATGTAAAAGAATGGAAATCATAACAAACAGTCTCTCAGACCACAGTGCAATCAAATTAGAACTCAGGATTAAGAAACTAACTCAAAACAGCTGAACTTCATGGAAAATGAACAACTGGCTCCTGAATGTAAACTGGATAAATAATAAAATGAAGGCAGAAATAAAGATGTTCTTCAAAACCAACGAGAATGAAGACACAACATACCAGAATCTCTGGGACACATTTAAAGCAGTGTCTAGAGGGGAATTCATAGCAATAAATGTCTACACAAAAAGCAAGGAAAGGTCTAAAATTGACACCCTATCATCAAAATTGAAAAAATTAGAGTAGCAAGATTAAAAACCTCAAAAGCTAGCAAAAGACAAGAAATAACTAAGATCAGAGCAGAACTGAAGGAGATAGAGACACAAAAAGCCCTTCAAAAAAATCAACAAATCCAGGAGCTATTTTTTTTTTTTGAAAAGATCAACAAAATAGACCACTAGCCAGACTAATAGAAAAGAGAGAAGAATCAAATAGATGCAATAAAGAACCATAAAGTGGACATCACCACCAATTCCACAGAAATACAAACTACCATCAGAGATTACTACAAACAACTCTATGCACACAAACCAGTAAACCTGGAAGAATTGGATAAATTCCTGGACATTTGTGCTCTCCCAAGACTAAACCAGGAAGAAGTTGAATCCCTGAATAGACCAATGACAAGGGCCGAAGTTGAGGCAGCAATTAATAGCCTACCAACTAAAAAAAGCCCAGCTCCAGACAGGTTTACAGCCAAATTCTACCACACGTACAAAGAGGAACTGGTACCATTTCTTCTGAAAATATTCCAAACAATACAAAAAGAGGGAATCCTCCCCGACTCATTTTCTGAGACCAACATCATCCTGATACCAAAACCCGGCAGAGCCTCAACAAGAAAAGAAAACTTCGGGCCAATATCCATGATGAACATCAATGCAAAAATCTTCAATAAAATACTGGCAAACAGAATGCAACAGCACATCAAAAAGCTTATTCATCATGATCAAGTAGGTTTCATCCTGGGCATGCAAAGCTGGTTCAGCATACGCAAGTCTATAAATGTAATCCGTCACATAAACAGAACCAAAGACAAAAACCACATGATTATCTCAATAGATGCAGAAAAGGCCTTCAACAAAATTCAACAGCCCTTTATGCTAAAAACCCTCAATAAACTAGGTATCAATGGTATGTATCACAAAATAACGAAAGCTATTTACGACAAACTCAGCCAATATCATACTGAATGGGCAAAAACTGGAAACATTCGCTTTGAAATCTGGCACTAGACAAGGATGTCCTCTCTTGCCACTCCTATTGAATACAGTATTGGAAGTTCTAGCCAGAGCAGCCAGGCAAGAAAAACAAAGTGTATCCAGTTAGGAAAAGAGGAAGCCAAATTGTCTCTATTTGCAGATGATGTGATTGTATATTTAGAAGACCCCTTCGTCTCAGCCCAAAATCTCCTGAAACTGATAAGCAACTTTAGCAAAGTCTCAGCATACAAAATCAATGTGCAGAAATCACAAGCATTTCTATACACCAATAACAGACAAAGAGCCAAATCAAAAGTGAACTCCCATTCATAATTGCTACAAAGAGAATAAAATACCTAGGAATACAATTAACAAAGGATGTATATGACCTCTTCAAGGAGAACTACAAACCACTGCTCAGTGAAATAAGAGAGGACACAAACAAATGGAGAAACATCCCATGCTCATGGTTGGGAAGAATCAACATCGTGAAAATGGCCATACTGCCCAAAGTAATTTATAGAGTCAACACTATCCCCATCAAGCTACCAATGACCTTCTTCACAGAGCTGGAATAAACCACTTCAAACTTCATATGGAACCAAAAGAGAGCCCATACGGTCAAAACAATTCCAAGCAAAAAGAACAAAGCTGGAGGCATCATGCTGCCTGACTTCAAACTATACTACAAGGCTACAGTAATCAAAACAGCATGGTACTGGTACCAACACAGAGACATAGACCAATGGAACAGAACAGAGGCCTCAGAAGCAACACCACACATCTACAATCAACTGATCTTTGACAAACCTGACAAAAACAAGCAATGGGGAAAGGATTCCCTGTATAATAAATGGTGTTGGGAAAACTGGCTAGCAATGTGCAGAAAGCAGAAACTGGACCCCTTCCTGACACCTTACACTAAAATTAATTCCACACGGATTTAAGACTTAAACATAAGACCGAACACCATAAAAACCCTAGAAGAAAACCTAGGCAAAATGATTCAGGACATAGACATAGGCAAGGACTTCATGGCTCAAACACCAAAAGCAATGGCAACCAAAGCCAAAATAGACAAATGGGATCTAATTAAACTCCAGAGCTAGTCACTACAGACCATGTCAAATTCAAGGAGAGAAGAATTAATCATTCATTAACCCTTTTGACACTCCCTCCCAAATAAGGCAAGGGTTTGAGTATGGTTTTAGTTCTTCCTTGTTGCTCACCACCAGATTGCTAATTTTGTGTTATATTGTGGCACTATTTTTTAACGTATCCTTTCCTAGTGTAGTGGTTTTAAAATATGTTGAAGTCCAATTCCTCTCTCCTTGAATTTGACATGGTCTGTAGTGACTAGCTTCTAGTGAATAGAAGGTGGTGGAAGCTATGCTGTGACTTCTGAGGCCAAATCACAAAAGAGATACAGCTATTACCTGGTTTTCTCTTTCTTGGGATAATTGCTCTTGGAATCTAGTTACCATGCTAGAAGGAAGCCCAGGCCACGTAGAGAGGCTGCATAAGGTATTTCAGCCAACAGTCCCAATTTTTAGGCAATATCAACTCAAATATGAGCAAGGGAGCCATGGAGATGAGTCTACCTCTAGCTATCACTTGACCGCAATCACATTAGCAATCCCAACTAAGAACCATCTAGTTGAGCTGAGTCAATTCCATAACTTTTATGGATAATAAAAATAAGTGATAATTTCACACAACTAAATTTGGGGTGGTTTTTCTGCAGCTATGACGAGAACACTCAACAATTGAGTTAATCCTCATGGTTCTATTAACAATAAGCGTTTAGATGTAACCATATTATTTTATTGATTTATTTTTGTTAATCCATCTCATGTTATCCATTTCTTTGTATTTTTTTCTAATTCTGCTGAAACATTTATTAAAGGTTTTTTTCCTCTGACAATAAACTCTGCATCCTTGCATGTCTAAAAATTATTTAAATGGTAGTTTGACTTTTTGTAAAATCCTAGATTTCAAATTATTTTCTTCTATTTCTAGCATGTAGTTTTACAGATGAGAGTTCTGATTCCAGAGTCATTTTTACTTTAGGATGGTTGATGTTTCCTATGTATATACTTTTAAGCTGTGGCTTTTGGAAATTTCACCTGATATTCCCTCTGCTTGGCATGCTCTTCTCCCAGATCTTTTCATGGCTAGTATTTTCCTGCCATTCAGCTCTTACAGCAAATGCCATTTCCAAAGAGATGCCTTCCCTGATATCCCAGTATAAAGTAGCTCCACATGGTCATTATTTATTATTACCTAGATTGCTTTCTTCAGATAATTTATTTCTTTTTAATTTTTGTTAATCAATATATTTTATCTCTGATCCTTACAATGTAAGATCCATGGAGGGAGAATTTGGCCTGTCTTGTTCATGGTAGTTCCTAATAGAGCCAGGCATATAGTAAATATTACATGAAATCTTTGATAAAGGATGAGTGAATGAATGTATTTGCTTGTATTTCACTTTACTAGATACCCAGCATGCTTCCAATGTGAAAACTTAAATCTTTTTAAGGTCATTCTTCTAATAACTATCTTTTGATTATTTTTTCATTCCTCTTCTCTACTATTGTATTAATATTGGATACAGTGAAACTCTTATCCATATCTCTGAAATGTTTTTATTTTTTATTTCTTTTACTCTTGACTTTATATTCCTTGGCAATATCCTTTCATTTATTCAGCCCTTCTTTATAATTTTGCATAACATGCTTTTATTTTCAAGAATCCCTTTTTTATTGCTATTTTATTGCATCTTGTTGGTTTTCTTTTGTAGATTCAGTGTCTTTTTAATCACTCTAAAATTACTAAAAAGAATTTAAGTTCTAGTCTTTTTTCTGTATATCTCTGTTTCCCCCAATTGCTCATCTTTAGCTTTCTTCTTTATTTTATTTGTGTTTCTTGACTGGTGAGCTTTGTTTCCTGTGAAATGATTGGTGAAAGAATAGGTTGGTGAGTTTAATTTTCTGGGTTGTATTTTCTCTGAAGCTGTTTCACTGTCTCCCAAGAAGTTCTCTCCCTTGAGTGAATCCTTGGCACAGTCTTGCTCCTGAGATTTGAGTTGCTAAGAAGTTTTGTTGGGACAAATGGGTTCTACCCAGTAAAATTTTCTGTGATTTGTCTTACTGTTTTATTCTGCTGAGTATATGTAATTCCGTCCCCTTTTCCTCGTATACCTCAAATGGGTTTTGTCTGCTAATGGCACTCAGCAATCTCTATCAATAGATATAAATGTATTGATGCAGATATGGATTTACAGTGAAATGACGATTAACATTTTAACAAATGTATTCACACAATATTGACAATGTGTTAGCCCTTATAAAGAAGACAAGAGTTTGAGTATGCTTATTTTTCATCATGGCCATAAATTCTACTTGCAAATGTATTTCCTGTCATTTCAGTGAGAATGTGAGTGTAAGTAAAACATGTGGAAGTCAACCATCCTTCTGTAGACTCTACAGCTTCCAGACTTTCACTTATATTCTCAATTCACTCGGCACACATTTGTCCTAAACTTAATTCAATCTGGTTTGTGTCCTCAGCAGTCTACTGAGACTGCTCTCCCTACTGTCCCATTGACTGATTAGTCATCAAAGCTTGTGTCAATTTGTTAGTCTCCAATTGGTGTTCAACTCTATTGATCCCTTCCTTCTCTTAAGATTCTTCTCTCTCAAAGATTTTCTGGCACCATTTTGATCTTTTTCCTAGACATACATATATATATATATATATATATATATATATATATATATATATAATTTTACTGACTTCTGCACATTACTTATTTGATGCTACCATGGAACAAGTGGAAATTCCTCTGCTGATGAGTCATTGAACCTATTTAACTATATTCACTGATCTGCAAAATCCTGCTCTGTTTTCAGGATGGTCACTTTACCATCCCTTAAGCCAGCCATCTTATTTCAGACTCCAAGCATCGGCTTATATTATGCATCCTACATAAATTGCCTGCCACTAGACTACCTTTCCCAATCTTATCCATCCTTCTAAAAGGAGCCCAATTCTCCATCTTCTATGAAGCATTCCACGACAAGCCCAAAGCAGTTTCTCCTTTGAATGGTTATTTCTGGTCTATCATGAACTTCCATTTATCATTAATTCCTCTAAATTCATATTCTATTTCTGTGGTTAATATCTGCAACAGCAGAGTCTTTTTCTGTTTGTTCGTTTGTTTGTTTTTTGAGATGGAGTTTTGCTGTTGTTGCCCAGGCTGGAGTGCAGTGTCGTGATCTCCACTCACTGCAACCTCCACCTCCAGGGTTCAAGCGATTCTCCTGCCTCAGCCTCTAGAGTAGCTGAGACTACAAGTACTACACCACCACATCCGGCTAAGTTTTGTATTTTTAGTAGAGACGGGGTTTCACTATATTGGCCAGGATGTTCTCGATTTCCTGACCTTGTGATCTGCTCACCTCTGCCTCCCAAAGTGTTTGGATTACAGTCGTCAGCCACCACGCTGGGCCTGTGTCTTACATTTTTTAAATTTCCCCTCATTCTATACATAATCTAGTAATATAAACATAGAAAACATTACCATTTCCATTGAATTAATAAATAAAAAGTTAAGTGTTCTAGAGCTAGTACTGATTCTTTTTTAGCTAGGACAAAAGATAAAGAAATGGAAGTTAAGGATTAGGTCTGCCTTTGAATAGCTACAGGTGAAAAGTATAATAGCATTTTAATAATGACTTCATAGGGAAAGCACATTAGCCTCCTTCTGAGTTTCAAACAACATCTGGGTGTTTCCTTTTTGGGTTTTTTTGTTTGTTGTTGTTTTTGTTTTTAGGTTCTCACTTTACTATGGAGCATTGGAAAATTAAAAAACAAAAACAAAAACAAAAAAACCTTCTGTTTATATATCACAGTTGGTTCCAAAAGAGATGCCTAAGACCTACAATTTAATGAAGATTTCACAGCTTCATAAAATTGTATAGAAAAGGAAAACACTTGTTAGGTCAGCTACCTCAGATAAGAATGTTTCCATGCTTGCTCTCTAGGAGATAAGTTGCTATGTGAACTCATTGATTCTGGTGTAATGTTTCAAATAATTATGATTTTTAAAAGAAACTCATTTTAAAAGCGGCTCACAAGACAAGGAATTATTTGCAAAATAGCTAATTTATCTGATTTATCTTTTTTCCAAAATATGGCTTGCTAGAATTTAAGAATCTTAACAATGTGTGTAGATAATCAAATTAGATATTAAGTAAAGGAAAATTCATGTGATATCTAGGAAGTACTTTTGTAAGAAACAAAATTATATTTTCATGGAACTTAACTTTTTGATTTTTCAAGCGTTCTGAGAGTCTATGATCCAGGTATCAGAAAAGTTTGGTTTACTATCTGGTTTGGAATCTGAACACATATGGTTAAATATGCCCAGGTGACTTTATGCACTGATGGTTTTAAGAAGGAACTGCCATAGAAGTAGGCATTTTCCAAACAACTTTTTGAACTTAATAATTTTTCTGTATTTATTATGTGGAATTGTTTTAAAAAGTAATTGTTTTCAATTAAAGAATATTTGAGTCAGTCTTTATGGAGTTCACATAATGCTATTTGTTCTTGTTTATGTTCTTGAAATCTACCTGAATATTCATTGCCAAGAGTAAAATATTTAGAGAGATTATCACAAACTATTTGAAGAAATATCTTTTTCTTTCTACAATTATAACAACTGAGAAAAAATGTCATTCACTAGCAAGGTGATATTACAGTGACTTACAGTGAGATATCATGATGCCAATATTTGTTGCTGCCTCAGTTCTTTGCAGTGAAATAAATGTAACTGCTGCCTTGAAGCTGACCTTTCTGAAGCTTAGCTAATAATATTAATATTAAAACCCCATTTTCATCTTGTGTTATCAGGGAATAAAGTTCAATATTTGCTTTTGTTGTCTGAAAATTTCAGGTAAGGCTGAAGCACTGAAATTGACTTCAGAAATTTTCTCTAGATTTGTCAAAGTATTTCAAATATTCATGGCTTTCATTCAGCAGAAAACACTAAACAAAATTTAAATTTATTTTGCATGTTCCAGTGCCATCGATGTAAACAACAGCCTGTGTAATCACAGTGTTCATCATCTAAAACGAATGGGCAAAGTATGCCCTGGGGCCAAATTTGGCCCACTGCCTGTTTTTGTTAATAAAGTTTTATTGGAACACAGCCAAGCCCATTCATTTACATTTGCCTGTGGCTGGTTACACAGACAAGTTTTCTTGCTATCCCAGAAAAGTTGAGTAGCTGTGACAAAGCCTGTATGCCCCCTTAAATCTCAAAATATTTACTATCTGGGCGTTTATAAAAAATTTGCCAATCTCTTACCTAAAGCCTGGTTCTCTTTTTATTGTTCCATGAGATACTGGATAGTCTCTGGAAGTTAGTTTTGGTAATTTCATTTAGTATACCCCATTTACAATCCAAAATAAAATGCTTCTAAATACCTCTTTTTTAACCTCTTAAATATTTACCTTCTAAGAGCTTTTCGAACTTTTTTACTTCTGTCCATTTCCACTACCAGCATTCTAGTCAACCCTTCATCATCTTCAGCTACTATGTTATTGTAACAGCCTTTTCATTAATTTTCCAGCAGCCAATCTGCCCCATGTAAATCTATTCTTCATACTGAAAGGTGATGTTTTAAAAGTATGGGTTTCATTATCTTTCTCCCTTTCAAAGCACTCTTCAATAGCTTCCCTGTTATTTATTGGGATGCAAATGGAATCCATAGACCCTACATCTGTCAGTCATATAACCCTCTGTAAAATTTTACCCCAGCCTACTTCTCCAGCTCATCTCATGACTCTGCTTACAGTGATCTTTTCTTCATTTCCTCATGTTTCTTCCACTTCAGGGCCTTTGCAAAAGTTATATTCTCTTTATGAAACATTTCTGTGCCCTCCATCTATACCCCAATCTTCCAAAATATTAGTTTTGAAACATCAAGACATTCTTCAAATCTTAGATAAAGCTCTCTTTCCCAAGGAATCCTTTTTAATATATATTTATAACTTGTAAAGACCCCATTTTTTCCTATTATTTATTACAATATTAAAATGTTTTTTGTATAATATTTATATTAGAATGTGCATCCTTCTATAGGCTCTAAAGTTGAGAAGGGCAGCACCAAGTTTGTTTTTCTCATTGTTTTGTCTTCAGCACCCAGCAGAGAGTAGGACACTAATAAATACCTGCTGACTGAATCTAGGTTCTAGCAGTGCCCTCTGCAGTAGTTTTGATTCCTTGCCCCTCATGAGCAAGCATTTTGACTTGCCTGAATCCTTGCCATAGACTGTGATTTCTATCTTGCTAATGCTTTGGAAACTGGCATTTAAATTTGAAATACTGTGTCAGTATCTAAAGAATGCATAGAGACAAAGATTATGTGAGAAGCACTATTATGAGTAAAATCCACAAATATTAGCAAATATATGACTTCTTTGGGGATTACCTACAGAACACTTTTATTTACAAGCTCTCTGGTGATTTCTCTATTGCTGAGTATTTTGGGTATGAGGCATCCAGTTGTCCTGTGCTGTTTTAATATTACGCCATACATCACCTTTTGCCTACCTAATCCAAAAAGAAATGTAGAGATTTCTATGTCTTTTTATAATGTCTCTAAAAGAGAGCAGCCCACCCATAGGCTTCCTTCCAAAGACATGCATTTATGAGATGACACAATAATCCTGAGGGTGTTTCACGTGTGTTTCTCAGCAAATGAGGGAGTCCAAACATGTGTCTTCATAATCCTTTGATAATTAGGACAAAGAACACAGGTTCTCTGTCATGCTCTCATCTCACAGTGGAAGCCAAGAAATTAGAAATAATAAAAGCTTAGAAGGAATCAGAAAAGGTCATTTAATCGACCTTTCTACCTTGAGGCATTTGCACTTAAACCTATAGTAAAAATATGTATGGAATTACCAGGCTGAGGCCAGAAAGAGTGAAAGAAGCTGTACTCTGGGCAAATAAAATATTTATCCAAAACTAAAACATTCTCTTTTCATTTTGTCTGCATTGATGACATTGCCAGATATATCTGTAAGCAGAATCATCTAGAAACAATTTTTAATGCCAATATCTATTTTACCTACAAAAGAATGACTGAAACTGAGACAGAGAAAGGAGTCTGTTCCATTTTCAAACTTTTTACAATTCTGTATTGAGGATTTTACACTGTCCTTTGATAATCCATCTTAGAGAATATCCCCCTAAAGCTACAGCGTTCTTCTTATGTCTAACATAATCTCTCTGGTTATAATTTAATCCCATCCTTCTACTTTCAGCAGAGAGGAGAGCAGCTGGCAACATACTCTGTCCTTATAATCTTTCACATAATTACAGATGGTCAGTTACCAACCCTTAGCTTTTCTTGTCTACACGAAATCAGCTCAGCATTTTTTTTTAACCTTTCTCCACAGGGCATTTGTTCCTTTACTTTTACACATTTGTCTGTTATAGATTTTCTTAGTACCTTTTCATTTTTTCTTGGTGTTTCTTTTTGCTCAATATTCAACATTATAGAAAACAAACCTCATGCGCACTGGAAAAACTAAGCCTGAAATTTTCTAATGACAGATACTAGGTATAAAAAGCCTATTTTAGGGTCTAAAGGTCAACCTAATTGCATTGATAACTAAGTCAGAACCAAAAGAGAATTTTTTTTTTTAGCCTTGCTTTGAAAAGGGACTGCTGGTTTGTTTAAAATCTGATCCACTACAATTTTTACTCAGTACTAATAGTAACAGTGAAAACTTGGAGACAGTGATTGTCACCCATTCGTTTAAGAGCTCTGACAAAGAGAGACGCGAGTCTTGAGAGGAGAGAAATATGAAAAACAAAAGATTATTTTAAATTTGAGAGGTCTGAGCAGAGTTTATGAGAAAAAGACAGGTAGAGAATAACAAATAAAGAAGAGAAAGTAGACAACTGATGAAATGAACTCCTAATAAGGGACAGTGGGGAGAGGGGAGAGGTGCAAAGGTGGAATTTCACTAGCCAAGGCATCTTTTCAATAAGCAAAATTCTATGTCACGATGACTATATTAACACTATATCATTTTGCATTTTATTCTGACTTTATGAGCAATGTATTTAGACTCCTAATTTCCTGGCAATGTTTTGGAGTAAGAAACACAACTCTTTATTTCATCTTGAAGCAATTATTTACTACATATTTTCATCTTGAAGCAATTATTTACTACATATTTTTATGGCAATTTTTCTTAGATAATATCTGGACTAAGTAAGAGACTCTTTTTCCTTCTTGAATTCCTTGGTTAGCTTAGGCTTTAAGCTATTTTTTATTTTATTTTTGAGGTTTTATTTAAACTGTTCCATACTTAAATCACTGTATTATTTTAATTGTATTATCACTTTTAATATGTAAATGGTCTATTAGCTTACAACTGTAATTTTCCTTTCTAAGCATTTATAGTTTTCTTCATGATTTGTCTTTTTATAGTTTCTATTTATTTGCAATTCACATCTTTCCTTAAAACAATCAGGTGTCCCATGAATCTATCAAAATACACCAACAATCTCAGAAACCCCCCAATTTTTAGATTCTCCCAAAATGCAACCTGCTATGTGAACAACAGCTTTTGGTGGCCTCTTCCCTCAGGGGTTCTGTTTTATGGGTGATATCAAAGCAAAGGATGTGATTTGCAGTCGGCTGAAAGCAAACCCATTTTCTTAAGCTGGACTTTAATTAGTCAAATGGGACACGTTAATATTTTTCACTTGAGGTTCCAGGAGAAGGGACTAAAATACTGAGGAACTTAGCATAGAATCTGATTAGCAATCTCTAACTTCTGTAAAATGTGGTGTAGCACACCCTTTTATTTATTTATTTTCAACAAAGATATTAGAGAAGAAAGAAAAAAACAGTGAGAGGCTAAATGTTACCCAAGAATATAGTAGCATATGTGCCACAAAGCTGCTAAAGGCTGAAGTACCAGGCTTAACAGCATTTCTCTGCAGCACAGTTGCTTATCAATGAAGCGTGTATGCAGTCTAATTAACATAATTGGAACTACTATAATTATGCTATCATTTTGTTTACTTTAGCACATTCTGTTGAGGTATATGGGTAGCAATATTTGCTATTGAAATATTGCCCCCTTGCTGCATGCTGGTTGTTTAATCATCCTGTTTATTCTACCTTCCTTGTGGTACTGCCCTGCTACTCAAAGTTGAGTAAAGTGTTAAGTTCTTATAGCTAGGAAAGTAGAAGAAGAAAACAAACTAATCACTAACAGCCACAAAGCTCCAAGAGTGGGCAGTTTTGCAAAAGCACAATGGGAAAATAATACTTCCCAGTTCAGAGCATTCAATCTAATAAAATGACGAAGGAAATTGATTTCAAACAGAATGCATTCATCATACATGGTTTGCTCCTGTGTTTTAAGCAATTAAAACAAGTTATATCCTCTTTTGGAAAACTGAGAATAAAGTCACAAATGCTTCACGGGGCTTGTTTCTAACATATTCATTACTAAAATGGGACCAAAAGATTTTATTTGCTTTGACCTTTTAAGTGAGGCTACAGCGAGGATGAGAAAATGATACTCAACATTCCTTCTCCTAGCTCTTGCATTTAGAGGCACTAAAGATTTTATTTTTCCTGATGTCTCAGCAGAACCAGGCAGGAGATAAGAACTTCACAGGCCATCAGGCCCTTGTATGATTGCTCCTTTCCAGCATCTTCAAAGAGAGACAGAGAGCAGAGGGCTTGATTTTTCAAATCAGCTTTTATGCCTGTTCTGTGGCACAGAAGAAGTTACACAGGTGTTTTGGGACTTTGAAGCTTTCTTTCTTCTAAGTTGTTTCCAAAAAGAAGGTGTAGGCTAAGCATTCCCGATGGTTCCTACCAGAGGCGTCAAGCCAAGGCAAGCAGATGTCAGTGTCACATTCACAGCCAATGAGTGTAATATCTGGGTTTTCATAACTACTCTTCTAAAGAACATAAACAGAACACAGTATAAAGATAAATAAAACAGGGGGAGACATGCTCAGTGCACACTCATCCCACTGAGTTCTCCGAATGACTCCACATCCTCCTGCCTACATTTCCTGAGCTCCCTGTTAGACACCAAAAGTCACTGAAAGAGCTGTTAATGTGTGCGTTCCACCTTAAAGGTACATCACATATTTTTCACAGAGGTTCAATATGTGGATCTTAATCATCTACCAGATGTTTTTATTTACTAGTTTTTATTCAAAGTATCTTGTAGGGTTACTTTTTTTTTTATTTCATTCTGATCTCATTCCATTTGGAAGTCTTTAAATGCATACAACACAGGTATTTCTGAAGCAGAGACGCTGCAGCAATAATCAGGGTTGTAAAAATGTTTTGTGAAATCTACACAGAACTGGTCAACTGCATGAACAAGTTGAACACTATTTCACACACATCTTGAGGAGTGAATATATGAGAACATTTTAATGGAGGGTAAGTACAGTGGATACTATCAGTGTCTGGCCAGATTCCCTTTTCCTAACCAGTGTACCTACCCCAGAGCTTCCGTGAATATTGCTAGTTAATAGCCTATAGTTGCCTCATTCTCTGGAGAATTTCCCTAGGCTGAACTAAGTGTTCTCCATGAAGGTTACACAGATACACACACACACACACACACACACACACACACACACCCACCCACACCAGGGCAGCCCAAATTCCAGTACTTGAGCAGCATGGGAGTATAAAGGGCCAGTCCCCTGATAATGGCAAGTCATGCTCCCAGAGCTCCCTATAGGATTGGCCTAAAGCAGACACCAGTTGAGATGACATTCATGTTTAAATAAATCCCCTGACCTATCCTGCCTCCCCTCACTATCTTTCTCTTAAGAATATTCCCTGATATACCCAAATTCTTGCTCTACTTCTTGGTAACCCAACCTAAGGCAGTGGGCATACCTAAATAATTTGCACCATTAACACTGAGGTTATACATCTGTCAAAACATGGTATTTACTCTGGAGGGAACAGAGGTGGCAAAGCATAATACATATACAGAGCTGAGAACTATCTAGCACTGAGCAGCAATTCTATTGCTTTTAAAATAGAGGAAGAGAGAAACAAAAATTAGACTGTTATGATTATGTTGAGAGGCAATAACATCCATCATTAAGAGCTCAGGCTCTGCAGCAGACATCTGAATTCAAATCCAGGTGCCTCCATTGCCTGGTGGACTGTCCTTGAATAAGTCCCTGAACTTCTTTGTTCCTTAGTTTTCTCATTTAAATACTGAGGATAATAATCGAACCTATTTTACAGAGTTGTTATGAGCATTAAATGAGTTATAAATGTAAATTTTGGCATAGTGTATAGTACAAAGTAAGTACTCAACAAATGAAGTTTTGACAATATCATTCATACACATCACAGAAAAGTCCGTATTAACAACCATTGTTAAGTGTTGCATGTGGCACATACCAAAGGCTCTAAAATGACAAAGTATTCTTTTCTGCTCTGAATCTTCAGGAGGCTCTCTGAGATTTGATATAATGGGACCAGAAAACAGCTCCAGGCTTCACAGGATACAGCCAAGTTTTATTCACTTACTTGACAAACATTCTGTAGCAGGAATTGTTCTGAACATTGCAATTGCAACGATGACCCAACCGGGTCCCTGCATTCATGGAACTTACATTTTAATAATGGAGAAAAGGAATAAGCAAATGAAAGTGAGATTGCTTCAGACAGAGAAGAGCTATGAAATTAGACAGTAATGATCTGGAGCAATGTTGTCCAACAGAACTTTCTGGATGATGGAAATGCTCTATCTGCACTGCCTTGGTAGCCACTAGCCATGCATAGCTACTGAACAATTGAAGTGTGGCTAATGTGACAGAACTAATTTCTAATTTTATTAAATCTAAATAGCTTTATGTACATTTGGATTTGCAGAAAGGCAAGAGGGAATGCAGAAGCAGACCACCCATGTGAGGCCACTGGAGTTATGACAAAAGTGGCAGTATTCGGAGAACACCTCTGAGTGAGAAATAGATGGGCTTTTCAATAAGTGGTATTGGGTCACTTGGATCTAAAAATGAAAATATAAAATTAAACTGGGACCCTACCTCATCATAAAAATAAGCCAGTTCTAGAGATTGTATATGTGAATGTTAAAAGCAGAACAATAAAACTTCTAGAAGATAACACAGGAGGATGTGCCACTTTGGCATTTGTAAAGATTTTATAATCAGGACTTACAGATCACTGGCTATAAAGAAAACAATTGATAAACTGAAGTTCATTAAAATTTTGAGACCCATTCATTACGGGTCCCATTATGATTTCTTTAAAAAGCAACCCATAGAATGTGAGAAGACAGCTACCTTACATATAACTGATAAAGCACTTGCACCCAGAATAAAGAATACCTACAATCATAGCAAAACTAATTTAATAGAAAAAAATGGACAAGACTAAAGCAGGCACTTCACAAAAGTGGATATCTAAGTTAATAAACGTGAAAAAATGTTCAATCTCATTCATAGTCAAGAAAATGCAAATAAAAATGCAAAATGGACTACCACTTACACATCCATCAGAATGGCTGAAATTAAAAAGACTGATGATTGTATTGGTGGGTATATGGAGTAATTAGACCCTTATATAAAGTTGTAGGCACTCTCAATTAGTATAATCAGTTTTAGAAACCATCTGCAGACTCTACCCCAACAATTCTACTCCTGAGAATACACCTAAGAGAAATGCTTACACATGTGCTCCAAATATGTATAAAGTAACACTCACAGCAGCACTAATTACAACAGCCCCAAACAGAAAACAATGAAAATGTTCAGAAACAGAAGAATAAATCGTGGTGGATTCATCCTGTAACTTATTACACAGCAATGAAAAATGAATAAATCACTGCTATATTCAACAGCATGGATGAAGTTCACAAACATAATGTGGAATGAAAGAGACCAGTTGGAAAACAGTGCATACTGTGTGAACAATACATGCCTTGTTTACAGAGTCCAAAAGGGGACAAATCTATAGTGTTAGAATGCAAGGAATGATAGCCATAGGGAAGAGGGAGGCTTCTACGGAGCCCAGGATATTTTATGTCTTCATAAGTGTGGGCAACACTTAGCTGTGCAATTACATATATATATATAGCTTATTAAAAAGGCACATCATAAAATAGAATGTACAGTTTGATCCCCTATTGTGAAAATAGATGTGTGTGTGTCCATGCAGATAACTGAATCCTCTGTGGAGGTTTAGAGAGAATTAGCATTTTTTGTTACTTCTCTGATCATATTTTCCAGTTCATCTGTAATAAATATGTGTCATTTGACAATAAAAAACAAATTGTTTCTATTTAGAACAGTAACAATATTAATTAATAGGAATAACAAAAAATAAAGTGAAGCTTCAGCTTTGACAGAGCTTGAATTGAGAAAATCAGAAAAATTGTTGCTGACAAGAACAGGCCTTGGGTAGCCAAAGAAAAGATTGTTAGATCAAAGGAAAAATTTTCTTTTAGAAGATAGGAGGGACGTGATTGTCTTTATGTACTAAATGCAAAGAGTTAAGGGAGGCAGGGCCTGAGATATCTTCTATTTTGTTTTGTCACTGTGCAAAATGAAACTGACAGATCTAGTCCTAGAAAAGGCAGTTGGCCAGAATCTGCCTTGTAGAGCAGCTATTCTTTTTTGTTGTTATTTGTTTTTTGTTTTTTTGAGATGGAGACTTGCTACGTGGCCTAGACTACAGTGCAATGGTGCAATCTCAGCTCCCTGCAACCTCTGTCTCCTGGTTCAAGTGATTCCCGTCTCAGCCTCCCAGGTAGCGGGGACTACAGGCATGTGCCACCACACCCAGCTAATTTTTGTACTTTTAGTAGAGATGGGGTTTCACCACCATGTTGGCCAGGCTGGTCTGGAACTCCCAACCTCAAATGATTCATCAGCCTCAGCCTCCCAAAGTGCTGGGATTGCAGGCATGAGGCACCATGCCTGGCCTCTTTTTATGAATTTTCTTCTCATTTCCAGTATAGCCAGGTAATCCTAATTACCACCTTTGAAAAGCAGTTAATTCTCTGTTAAAAAAAAAAAAAAAAAAAATATATATATATATATATATATATATAGAGAGAGAGAGAGAGAGAGAGAGAGAGAGAGAGAGTAAAATAACACGAAAACAACAAATACAACTACACAAAATACTTATGCTTTACTTTGCCTATAGTGTAATCTTCAGATATTTTAGCATGATATTCAAGGCACTTCATGACATGGCACCAACTTTGTTTTCTTGCCTTATTTCCTGCTGCTCACATCAGCCCTGCACTGCTCTAGGCATATTGAATTATGTATATGCGTCTTGCTGTTTCATATTTGTGTTTTAATATGGCCCCTTTTTCTACCTGGCAAAATTGTCCTGGTGCTTTCAGGCTCAGCTCTCATGACAACTTTTTTAGAAAATTGTATAAATTCCTCTAGGTTTAACAGCTAACATCTCCCTATATGTTTTCTGAACCCTTCATAATAGTAAGAGTTGCCATTATTCATCAGGAACTGGACTTGATACCATTGAAAGAAAAACTTCAGCCAAGTTAAATGGAAGGGAGTTTAACTGAGCAATGAATGATTCACGAATTGGGCAGTCCCCAGAATCACAACAGATTCAGAGAGACTCCAGGGATGCCTTGTGGTCTAAACAAACTTATAGGCAAAGAAAAGGCAATCATGTACAGAAATCAGCAGTGAGGTACAGAAACAGCTGAATTGGTTACAGCTAAGTGTTTGTCTTATTTGAACACAGTTTGAACACTTAGCAGTGTACAAGTGGTTGAAGTATGGCTGCTGGGATTGGCCAAGACCCAGCTGTTGTTACAGGAGCGTAGTCCTAAGTTAGTTTGCAATCTTGTCTACCTGTTAGGATACAGTTTGTCCACAGACTTAAATATGGAAGTATGGAGTCCTTCTCAGGTCATGTTTAGTTCTCTTCACTAATCCCCAAGGCTACTCTACCAAGTAGATAGGATTACACCTTTTTATCAAATAAGATAACTGTCCAAGTTCACTTAGCCAGTAAGTGGATAAGTCAGGATTTGACCTCACCCTGCTGTCTCTAAGCCACTAGTCAAGTTCATGTGTCTGGCTCCCCTACAATACTGTGCTTTTGAAGACAAGAATCACGCCCTATTAATTTTGTTTTCCCCAGCCTGGCACCAAAAAAATTACCTCTATTACACTCCGTAGCCGGAAGTATAACATCACATTATGAACCGAACTTCATTCCCACAAAATTCCTTTGTTGAAGTCTTAGCCTTTAGTACCTCAGAATGTGACTGTATTTAGAGACAGGCCCTTTCTGGAGTAAGTAAGGTAAAGTGAGGTTATATAAGTGGGCCCTAACCCACTATGTCTGATGTCCTTCTAAGAAGAGGAGATTGGGACACAGACATGCACAGAGGGACAACCATGTGGACACACGGGAGAAAGATGGTCATCTACAAGCCAAGGAGAGATGCCTCAGAAGAAATTAACCATACCAACACCTTGAACTTTGACCTCTTGCCTCTAAGCCACTTGGCCTGGCACTTTGCTATGACAGCCCCTAGCAACTCATCCAGCTGCTCTGGCCGTGCCCTACAAACATGCTCCCTATCTGAGTCACTGTTCTGCTTTGGATTCCTTTTTTCTGGGTCTGCAAATATTTTCATTCCTGACTTTTTTTTAAACCAACCATTCTCCCACTCCTCCCATCACTTTATCTTTCTTTAGAATTGGTATCTTCCTGTATTTTACCCACATACGTGATTTCTCTCTACAGCTTTGCTTTCTTATCAGTCCTGTTTTAGCCTTGCTTACCTGATTCTGCCTTTTGGCTTTTATTTTAGATTGTTCTCTGATTACTATTACCAGATTTAGCAAACAAAAATTATTTCTTATTTATCTGCAATTCGCATTGAACAAGCTTGCCGTATATTATCTGGCTGCCCTATATCTAACCTTTTGCCCGTCACCATGGCATCAGTGTCTTTGTTGTGGCATAATTTTAAAAAGAAGAAAATATTTTTCTTGCAGATTAAAAAAATCTGTATTGGGATTTAGAGCAAAGCATTTAGTTCAAATTCTTCATTTCTGCCGACTTTCCAAGTAGCACAGAGCAATTAATTCATTCTATCATGTAAAGTCTTTCTTCATCTGGAAACCATTAGTGAGTTCCTTGTCAGACCTAGCTGACAAAGGAAAGACTTAATCCCATTCTATTTGCAATCATCAGCTGCATAACAATGTGTCAGTCAACATGAACTGCATATACAAGGATGGTTTCATATGTTTAGATACACAAAATTATTTACTCTTGTGTTATAATTGCCTACAGTATTTAGTACAATAACACACTGCACATGTTTGTAGCCTAGGAACAACAGGCTATATATACTGCATAACCTAGGTATGTAGTAGGCTCTACCACCTAAGTTTTTGTGAGCATACTCTAAGATGTTTGTTTGCACAATGACAAAATTGCCAATGACTCATTTCTCAGAACATAACCCTGTCATTAAGGGACCCATGACTATGTCCATCTACCCAGTTCCTCTAAATTTTTAGGCTCTTTGCTATTTTTCAAATTCTTCATCATACTTCCTCCAAGCAGAACTGAGGCAATATCAAAATGCTAGTTTGTTTCATTTGCCATCTTTGTAACCCTCTCCATCCCCACCCCCAGTTCCAAGGAGTGTTTTTCCATTCATTCCTTTGCTATGAGCGGTTGAAAATGTATCCACAAGCCATGTACAAATCCCTCCTCATAACTCTATTCCCACCCCAGTATTGGCATCTTCTACAAACAATTCTTTTGGAAAAAGAGGCTCAATGGTTTACAAACTTCATAAAGCTGTTCTGTAAATAAACCAATTTAAGTTTTCTTGTGATTTGCTTTTTATTCAAAGAGCTGAATCAATAGTATGTTTTGTGACTCTGCTTAAAGGAGACACAGTTAAGAAGTTTAATGGAGACAACATGGGCCATACAGCAGTTGCCCAGCTCCATAGATGTCGATTAACTCCCCAATGTTCCCTTTTAGACAGATGTTCCCTAGGAAACTTGCCAAAACACATGCATGTTCTGTTAGCAGTGAAGAAGTTAAATAGAAAGCCACTTCCTCCCTTCCCTGAATGCATGCTTGAAAATCAGAAACTATAATTAAATGCATATGTGGCATTTTTCACAATATGTTAGGTTGGTGGTTCTAATTATTATCATACGTACCATATTTGATCTGGTAGAACATGTGAAAATGTTTATATACTTTTACATTATGGTTTAACAACACTTATAAACATTTAGGTACAAAAGGATTATAAATTTTGTTAAAGGCATTGAATTACTGTCAAAAAGAGAGAAACTTTAGCAATTATCCCTGTATTTTTTGCAAACCTTTTGTCACAGAACAAACTGTTTCAGAAAGTAAAACTGTAGGAGAACACAAATTGAGAAAATGAGACTGAAATGTGTCAAATAAACAGAATATATTTTGTAGGAGCAGTCTTTTAGGGCTCTGAAATGATCAGAGAATTTAGGGACCAGACCTGGTGCTGAGCTCATCTGTCTCTTACTCTACTCATGAAATGGGAAGAAACAGAGAAACGTGGAGGTAAGAATTGACCAGTGTCACAGAGCAGACTTCTGTCCATGAATGATCAAGAGCCTACTGTGTTTCAGGCACTGTCATACATGAATTCTAATCTTTACAACAAACCGGCTCTCACATTACAAATGAGGAAACCAGTTTAAAAGTTTTAAGTAGCTTTGCCGTTGTTGCTTAGCTGATTAAAGGCAGAACCCAGTGTGAGAGCCAAATGCAGGTCTGAGAGTAAAAGCTCCTCCTTCTACATGAGAGTGGGCTTAGTCTGAGCTTCCCCTCCAAAGTGTTAGCGTGAAAGGTCTTTGTAATTGTTATGTCTGTGGCTTGTACTAACTTTGTATTGCTCACTAAAAAGATGACAAGTAGTATTGAACTAATGTTTGAGCAAATTTGCATCATCAAGTCATAAAATGTCAAAGCTAGAAAGGCCTTTGAAGGGCATCTGGTCTATTCCCTTCATTTTAAAGAGAGCTGAGGTCAATGAGCTATGTGACTTGGGATGAGCAGCACTGAGCCAGGGTGTTTTGGAAACACTGCCGTCTGGCATCCTCATATCTCTACTTCTAGAAGAGAGGAGTTAACAGATATAGGGTTCTGTTGTGACATCTATGGAAATGATCTGGTTGGGCAGTCCCATACTACTTCACAGATAGAGAAATACCTCCTGGGATGCTTAAGCATGTAGATAACCCAGTCAATTTGGGCAGTTTTCTATTTTTTTTTTCTTCTTAATGTACAGCATCAGTTAATCAAATTCAAACTGCTCCAGCTAATGCTGGCCATTTCCTACCTAACTGACAGGCCTGGAGTGGTCACCAGAAGGAGACTCTTCAATCCCCAGTTGTGGTAGCAGCTAAGTTTTGTGGTTAGAAGGAAGTTAAGATGCCCTGAAGTCTAGACACAGAGACTCATCTTTAAAGGTAAAATAAGGAGCTGTGGAGAGGGACAGTTATAAAAGCACAGTTCAGGAGTATGCCGGACTAATAATGACTTGAAGCGACAGCCTTAGTACTCCCTTCTGAATCAAACTATTAGAGGTAACCACTGTGATTCAGAGAGAAATGGGAATAGAGATCAGCTCCCTCCCTCCCTCCTTTCCTCCCTTCCTTCCTTCCTTCCTCCCTCCCTCCCTCCCTCTCTCCCTCCCTTCCTTCCTTTCTCCCTCCCTCCCTCCCTTCTTCCTGTTCTTCTAATGCATTTTGAAGTTTGGTGATACCATAGGAGCCACTTTCACTCATTTCTAACTGTGAAGCAGCTCACAATTACCCATTATAACTGCAAAGTAGCCTTAAAAATCACATTTTAGAGAGTGTTTTAACACCATATGGTTGAGTACTGACAGGATACAGCACAAAGGCAACAGGAAAGTGTTTAGTGACAGAAGCATTTGCATGAAATCCACCTTTTCCTTCTCTGGCTTCCCATTTCCGAGGCTGTTTGGGACAGGGATTAATGTGAACTCTCAGGACAGGACAACATTGCTACGAATCTCACAAGGAATGAGGCATGTATGCCGAAGACGCCGTGGGGCGATATCCAGACAGCCTGCTGTTTACATTGTGTTCACACGCAG
Source organism: Cebus imitator (assembly GCF_001604975.1). Taxonomy (NCBI): domain Eukaryota; kingdom Metazoa; phylum Chordata; class Mammalia; order Primates; family Cebidae; genus Cebus; species Cebus imitator. Next base: position 2,065,764 of record NW_016107424.1, on the reverse strand, counting down.
AGTGTTCCCCAGTCCATGTCTTTAGTTCAGTCACACCCCAGGCCCTCACTCCCCACAGTCTTATTTCTTTTACTCTTTTCGCATTAAAGTGCATCCATAGGGGAAAGAAGCTAATTAAAAACAGGATATGAGAAACTACTTCAGAAGATGATTCACTAACATTCCCAAAGGCACCCAAATTTGGAGCCATCATAGTAGATTTAAGTGTTTATTGAGAACAAACTAAGTTTAAGTGCTTACTAAGAGCTGTGCAAAATACAAAAGTATCATGCAAAATACAAAAGTAACTATAAGGAAGGGGATGGATGTTGATTGGGAGTGGTAGGTTGTGGGAATGTGTTGACAAGGATGCTTATAGGAATCTGGCTCACTAGGAAACCATTGCTGCTGACTGGAGATCTTCCGCACGGACTCACCTCAATGTCTCCCAAAGCCTTACTGTAGCTCTGCAGAGGAGAAAGTTGTTTTCTCCAATTTATAGACTAGTAAACTGAGGATCAGAAAAATCAGATAATTTTCCAAAAGGCACATAGCCAGAAAGGTAGACCCAGGTTATCTGACTCCCAAGTCATATTTTATAATTTAATTTTAAATGTGTGTACCACAATTCTGAACTTCTGGGCAAGACAGTGAGTTACGTACAGTTCTTTATTTATCCTATAGTGCAAGAGTACTAGAAAGCAGATGGATGAGACCCAGGAATATGTGACAGGCAGCCCTCAAATCAGAGAGGAAAGGGCTAGAGGCAAGAGCAGGCCAAGCACCACACAATGGAAAAATGTGAATTCTACAACACAGCAGGACCCCTGCTAGACAAAGAGCTTCTGAGCAGGGTGCCATTGGGAACCTTAGCAGTGGCCATAGTGAACCTGCAATGCTGACTTGGATGAAAGGCAAAGTTAGCTGCAATGATGGCCGAGTGCTCTGAGGCAAACTTCTTTTCCACTACCTCCAGATTCAGAATACCAAAGCCAGTCAAATAAACTTATGGTAAGTCTAGTTTTTTTTCCCTTCTTCACTTGAAAATAAAAGAATTGGACAGAGGCCCACATCAATCTCAACTCCAAACTTATTTTAAGTCAATCTTGAGTAAACATAGACTGTCCTATGCAAGGATGAGCAAGAAGAAATTAGCACGCTTTTGAAACTGTATCACAGTTCTAAAGAAAGGGACAAGCCTGAGAGTATGACAGGTGTCTTCCTTTGAAACAGATTTATTGCAAGGACAAGATTTTTTTTTTTTCTTAAATTCTCACTTGGGTTCTCAAATGCACATAAGAGAATATTAAATCAAATAAAATGCAGTATTAAATCATAAAGAGAAAAGAATCTTGGTTAAGAAATTTTGTATAATGTGAAAGACAGAATTTTATGTTTAAAAATTATAGTGCTGTCTTTCCATGGCATACTGGATATAAAAGAATTTTTTTTAAAAAAAAAAGCAGAGGACAGATTTAATATCTTAATATAGCATTCATAAGAACACAGTAAAGAGATATTTTGTGTTAAAGATGAGAGGCTAGGAGATTAGATCCAGTGGAATACACAGAATATGGATTTAACAGTTACATTTCTGTGTTTAGGCACCCAATATTTCAGACATCCAAGAGGATCAGAAAATGTAATATTTAAGTTATTTCTGAAAGTTGTTCCTGAAAATAACTATTTGAATATAAGCTCTAATCTTTTTATAAGTTTAATACATAAAATAAGACACAAATCAAAATAAGAAACTTGAAAATAGGGGACTATGGGTATAAAAAATCTGAGGGGAACAGTGAGATCAGTTAGAGTCTACATAACTTACAATATAGTTATAAAACAATGCAAATGTGACAATGGTCTTTGAAGACTAGATTTACAATATAAATTAGTAGCAATGGCCGTGAAGTAAAATCTAATACATGTTACATATGCAGGTATGTGTTTTTTTTTTGATGTATACACAGTTACATACTAAAAATCTGCATCAGGTAAACCTGGCTTTGCCACCAATTAAGTTTCCTGTGATCTTGCCTGCACACGTCCACACATGTACACATACATTTAACACAATACAATAGAACAATCCAACAAAATGCTAAAAGTATTTATCAGCAATCAATAGGAATTATGTGAAAATTTTATTTGCTTAATATATTTCTTTTTATCACTTCAATAATCAGAAAAATGTTATTAAATACAAGAAAAGTGATATTAAAAATTAAAACTATAATTCTAGCTAAACATCTTCTCTTTTGAAAATCAAATCTGCATAATTAGGAACCTGGGTTGAGTTTTAGATGAACTTGTGTTGGTAAGCTTAATAATAACAGGCGCCATTCTGTGTTGAGATATGACTTGGAATTTTAACATCACATCACTAGGATTACTGGCAGTGCTGAGTGGGCTATTAGTTATTGACATCATGATCAGTTGCCCTGGGTCTGTCTCCTGCTCCATCCTCACTCAATCATACTGTTACCCAGAGTAAACTATATAACCTCTCTGGAGCTCACTTTTCTAACCCGTAAACGTTGAATAATAGGGGTGCTTGTGTTATAGGTTGACTGTAAGAACGAAGTCAGATAATGGCTGGTGAGAAAACTAAAGGTTAATGAAGCTGCAGAATCAGTCTTCAGAGAGACAGCTGACTGATTCCAGAGCCTGCTTTTGTTTTCTTCCTAGCCCTGGAACCCTGGTTAAGCCCCCTGCCAATTTTTAAGAGCATGTTTGGAGGTTCTAGCAGGGGAGCACAGTTACTTGAATACCCTTGACTGAACACTGGTCCTCCTCTATCAGGGATGGCCATCCTCTTTGACCGAGCACATGACTTCAGGAAGGAGGCATATGGAGTGGTGAGGGAGGAAGGGGACACCCGCCAAGCCAGCCAGAGCAGTTGAATCAACCCTGGAAATCAATGGGGTGACACATGTCACAGCCAGAGCACCCTCACATACAGCCCTCTGCCAATTTTTAACTTCATCTTCCTATTTAGATTGAGATTGTGACTAGTGTTTGAGTTCTAGAACCAGTATTCTTTCATTTGTTGACAAATTATTTATTTGACGTTTTTTGAAACTATGTCCTATGGCATTTGTTGTTACCATATTCTGACCACCTGAAATTTCCTCATGACACAATATCTGTGTATTGTGAATACGAAAGCAAAAAAACCAACGTGATTTTCATTTTAACTCTGAAAAACCTATTACACAGATATCACGGCCACCAAGGATGGTATATATCTATGGCCTCTCAAACTCTTTTAAAATTCTTACAATAGCACTAGCTACTCTCTGTATAGATATATTGATCTGTAGAGAAATGGAAGGTGGGTCACGGCCTCTGTGCCCAGACACTTCAGAATTTGTTCAGCAGTTGTTACATTGAGAATATTCACTCTTCTCATTCTGTACTTGGCTGCTCTGGTTTTTAAAAAATTATTATTTTATTTCTGTCCCTCTTGCCCAAGTAGAAGCAAGTCTGAATACTAATGGTTGGTCAATTCCAAACTATCATTTGGAGGTAATTAATTTGGTCAGAAAGCGTAAACCTAGCATTTGTTGGGCTAATTTGAGGCTCAGTTAATTCACCAGATGAATTATTTTAAGTAGCTACTTTTCCAAAGACCCATTAATAAGATAGGTATTTAACCTTTAGACTTACATTTGACTGAGTCCTGGGACACCACCAAGTTTCCTGAATATATCAATAGAATATTTTGGTGTGTCATTTTAAAAATTTAACCTCATGAAGCCAATTGTTTAATTAATTTTACCTTTTTTTTTTAGGGAAAAAACAAAACAAAAACTCTTAGGAACTACCAAACCAGAATAGAAGTGGAAGAGGACATTTTCAATTATTCTCACATCAGAAACTAGAAAATGCTACGATTGATCTTGCCTATGGAGCAATGATGAAACATATACCCCACATTCCAAAAGCATACATTTTATATCAGGGAGCTATATGACCAGTTCCAAAAAGTACTCCCTCTGAAAAGTACACAACCCTTAAAATGTTGCTCACAAAATGTTTGCAACATTATATGAATACTCTTGAAAAACTGAAATTTGCAATCAGCAACGAAAAATGTTTCAAGGACATTCTCACAAGGAGAACACCATATTTTCCAACCCGAAACAGCTGTGCAACTACTTGAGGCTCAGTTCCTTGAGGCCCTTTTTGTACTGTGAAGTATCACCCAGATGTTGCTACCTGGAAGGCCTTCAATGACTTGCATACTTTGTCTAACATAATAGGAGAATGACCCAGCTCCTTAGTTCAGAGCTGCAGCACAAATGTACCAGAAAATGCAATCGTGCAGCATGGTGGCCAGTCACTGGTCTCTGCCTTCACCTTGGTAATAAATGAAATCATGTTGTCTGACTAAGGATTGGACTCTTGTGCTCCATTTATTTTCGTCATGCTCCACTACCATACGGTTAGTCAAATGGACAGAAGTTAACCTCACCCTCTCCATTCTCCAGAAACGCCTAAGTCTGTTTCATTTGATTTGACATCAGCATGTATGTGCCTTACAAATCTTTGTTAAAGACCACTAACCTTAATGCTCTGAAAAGGGCACTGCTGAATCTGATGAATTAAAATATGGAAAGATGAAAACCAAGTCTTTTCACAAGATTGTTTTCTTTATATATGTTTTATTAGCGAAGACTGCCAAATGAGGAATGTATCAAAGGTAATGTTACTACAAAGAAGGGGTGTACTCTTCTCCCCCAAACATATGCTTTGCAGCTGAGCCCTTCTCTCAGCTTTGAATCTTGTTTCATGTGGCAGTCTGACTCTCATCTTTGGCCTGAAGCCCAAACATCTCTGAGGATACCTTCCCTATCTTCCCAGCCTAGAGATGCAGATAAAGAAATATTAAACTAAAGAAAAAGAAATATTAAACTAAACACAGTAAAGTATTAACATGAGATTGAGTCTCCGTGCAATACAGTGCTCAAATAACATGCTTATCCAAGGAAACAGTAAAGCAAGTAATTTTTGCTATTTGGAAAAGCATTTGGAGATGCGTGTGGGTTTTTTTTTTCTTTTCATAAATATTCTTTCCTCTTTATTTTGAAAAGTGAGTGAAGTGAGAAAGAAAATAGAAAGAATGAATGAGGATGGAGAATTTTTGCAAATTGGCAGAACAAAATATGAAGATTCAAAAATGGCGTTGACGGATAGAGAAAGGAATGTCACAATACAAGAAGAGTGGTTAGTGTTGTTAACAGAATTTTTTAAGGTACATATGCATTAATGCTAATTCAGTTGAAATAGATGTAACTTTCTAGAAGATGAAAAGGTTAAGGTTAGCTTCTATATGTTCTGCTAACCATATGTCAGTGGTTTATGACTAAAATAATTGCTTCAGTGTTTCCTCCACCCAAAATGAGAGAAAAATAGGGAGAAAAAGGAGCACATTTGCAGGCTTGCTGTTTCATGAGGTTTATGATTCCTCAGCAAGACTGGCCCTGTTCTTGATGACAATGAATTGTATTTTTGCAAGTTGCTTCTCAATGTTCACAATACTACTCCATTTGATGGAGGAGACTGACCTTTGCCTTCTGAACATTCTTTATGAAACCGTATTTTCTTAATCTTAGTTATCCCGTGGACAACAAATGAGATCATCCAAATATTTGTGCTGAAATTCCATTAAGCCACAATCCCTATCTGCTTCAACAGAGCTTCAGCTCTTCCAGTTCCTCCCTGCTCCACTGCAACTCCGTTTGTCAATGGGAGGGTCCTGTGGGTTCATGGACAAGTCTACTTGTGTGGTAGCCATTATACTATAGCAGTCATCAGTGCTCCAAGAAGAAATAAAGTCTCTCTGCACTTCTGAGGATACTGCTCTGTGTGAACACTACTACTTTCCTGGGACCTATAGGCACTAACCTCCTTAAGTCTCTACATCTGTTCTCTCTCCTCTTTCCCTAAGTACTTAGAGACTTTATTGCCTAGGTCCTTTCTTGAGTCCTTTTCTGCAGCAGAATTATGAAGATGATATTTTCCTCTCTGGGTCAGAGAGGAAATGTTGCAAACATTCTGAAAATAAAGTTGTTTAGTCCACAGTGGGCTATAGCTTTCAGTGAAAGTGCTATTTTAGTTTTGTTTACTGAATCCTCTAAGGATTCAGATGTCCCAGAAAATTGGAGCTAGAAATATACTTATGTGGCAGACAATGTAATCAAAATCCATACTGTCTTCCAAATATCTACTCTATATTCATCAAGTTCATCCTGCATGATTTCTTTTTTCCTTTAAGAGATCCTTCGGCCCTCTTACCAATGGACATTCCTTGAGTGATCCACCAGAGCACCAGATTTTTCAAGGAAATCCTACGCTCTGTTAGAAAATGGTCTCCTCTTCCATGCAACAGACATACCAAGTCCATATATATGTTACAATTCTCTTAAAACTGAGACTGGTTTTACCTCTATTTTTTAATTGAATATTTAAACGAGTTATGAAGATTCAGTAGATTTGATATTCATCAAACAGATACCATATCAAAATACAAATTTGTAAAGAAAATATATGAAAACCAGTTTCATGACTATTATCTCTTCACCTAGCTTGAGGTTTGGGTCAAGCATTAAGATGGAGAAAGGCATTTTAGAAAGGAACACCTTGGAGAGACTTACGATGTGCGGTGGGTTCCACCATTCTGAGGCCTGGAGAAAGGTGCTTCCCAAGAACTCTCAAGTTATCTGATTTGTGTCTCCTACAGATGGAACATTTACAGTGGATTTATGTTCATGCTTTTCTACTAAATATAAAAGTAGACTGGCTGGCTGGCTGCTCCAAGATTGAGAAATGGTTGCAAGATCAGAAATGGCTTAAGTCCCCTATGATTTGTCAAGGCCAGCTTTTCAAGGCCATATGAGATAGGGAGGTTCTGTCCAAGAGGGTCACCTAAAGGCCCAAACAGACCTCAGCACAAAGGAGCTAAAGAAGTTCAGCCAAACTAGAGTGCCTCAATACCAGTCTAAGGTAGCACAGGGAAACAAAAACTCTCCTACTTTCCTTATCTGTCCGCCTTCCAGATCACCTCTTCCTACCCCTGCCACCCTCCAAAGTCAGTAGCTATCAAATGGGGAAGGAGATAGGCCAAAAAGAGGGAAGAAGCTTCCCACATATGTGTCCTCTCGGGAAGATTGCTCACTCTAAGAGCTGTACCTAGTTGTGGAATAGAAAATAAGGCATGCTGTTGAATGAAAGACCTGAATGCGCTATTTTCTAAATTGAAACCTATTTTATGACCTGAATAGAAAGTCCCTGACTAGAGAGTCATGGAACTTTTAAATAGTTTTTTAGAGTCCTAGAAAACTAACCCCACTAATCAAATATAAAAGGACAATGAGATAACAAAATAAAGTTGCTTTATGAAAATACTCCATTAGTCCATCGACTTTGCTCAATACACTAGGTATGTCTTTATATGATAAAAGAATAAGTATCACACTCATTGTCCTAATATCTGGTTGGATCTCTTTTTCCTTCTCTTCATCTTTTTTTGTGTGTGTGTGTGTGAGAGTCTTGCTCTTGTTGCCCAGGCTGGTGTGCAGTGATACAATCTTGGCTCACTACAACCTTCACTTTCCCAGGTTCAAGTGCTTCTCCTGCCTCAGCCTCCTGAGTAGTTGGGATTACAGGCACCTGCCATCATGCCCGGCTAATTTTTTTTTTTTTTTGTATATTTAGTAGAGTTGGAGTTTTACCATGTTGGCTAGGCTGGTCTCAAACTCCTGACCTCATGATCCGCCCATCTCAGCCTCCCAAAGTGCTGGGATTGCAGATGTGAGCCACTGTGCCTGGCCTACTTCTTTTTAATCCTATAAATATATGTGAAATTCCACATTTCTAATTAGAGCAACTTCCATAATGCTTTCAATCATACTGATTATATCAAGCTTTTACAATTATATACATTTTAAGTCTACAAATAACTTTAAGAGGATCAAGTCCTATGGTTCCCAATCTTTAATGTGCACACAAGTCACCTAAGACTTTGCTAAGACATAAATTCTAATTCATTGTGTCTGAAGAGGGCTGAGATTTTGCATTTCTAACAAGCTCCCACATGATGTTAATGTTGCTAGCCATGGACCATACTTTGCACAGCAAAACTGTCTATACATCTGCCCCACTATCGTACTATGACCAATAAATTTAAACCCTATAAATAAAGGACTGAAAGTCCTCATATGAGGTAATGAAACAGAACAGATTCTAGAACTGGGACCTCTGACATTTGCTTCCTTAGGCCATGAACTTCTTCACTGTCATTATTTTGTCATATGTTATATTATGTGACCTGTGAAACTCCTCATCCATATAAAAGCATGATAAAAGTTGGCTAGGGTGCACTAGCCAACTGAGACCAAAAACAATGATGACAGTTACTGAAAGGCAGAAAAAACTATAAATGTTTTCAACTAGACCCATGGAAAGAAAATCTGACTGAAATCAGTCAGACCCACTGCACTAAAAAATTTGACCGGGCTTTGCTGTCATGCTTCTACTTGTGCCATTTTTTACCCCTCAGGAATATTTTTCATTCTTAGATATTTTTAATGCTTTGGTTTATGCATAATTCCTCTCAAGAAGCCTTACCTGAAAGTTCAAACTTAATCACATGACTAGTGTCTGTTCTCCAAATTATCCTGTGACAGCCTCAACTTTAACATTTACTATGTTATTTTGAAATCAGCCATTTATTTGTATGACTTATCTTGCTTTTTGATGGCTGGGCCTATATATTATTATTTGTGCTCCTGAGCATCTAGCAAAATTCCTGGGACATATCAAGTGTTCAGTAGATATTTATAGACAAAAATAGACTTTAAGACTTAAAGTAGAAAGAGACAATTCAACAATAATATCTAGAATTGTCATGATAGTTTTTAAAGGAAATTTTTTAATTTTAAAAGGAAAAACAAAGGTGAAGCGCTTATACTACTAATGTCAAAACTTACTATAAAGCCATAGTAGTTAAGATGTGGTATTGCATAGAGATAAATGAAAAAAGTCCATAAACTTTTTATAGTCAATTGATTTTCAACAAAATGCTAATGCAATCTAAAAGGGGAAACAATAGCTTCAACAAATGGTGATGAAACAATTATATATCTACATTCCAAAAAAAGAACCTTATCTCAAACTATAATAAAAATTAACTCAAAATTAATTACTTAAATGTAAGCACTAAATATTAACAAATAAATCAGAGGAGGAATTTTTTAAATCTTGGAGTAAGCAGAGAGTTTTAGAAACAGCATCGAAAACACAACCCATAAAAGAAAAATTGATAAATGGGAGCTTGTCTAAATGATAGATGTTTGTACTTCCAGCAACACAATTAAGAAAATAAAAAGACAAGCCACAATATGGAATAAAATATTCACAAATCAAATAGCTGATACAAAACTTATTCAAGAATATTTAAGGATCCCTTAGAACTCAATAAAGAAGGCAAACAACTTCATTAAAAATAGGCAGAAGATGTGAATAGACATTTTACTATCCACCCTTTAGAATGGTTACAATGAAAAACACAAGTCAATTGCAAATACAGTGTTCCCCCCCACTTTTGTCAATTTCACTTTTTTCCAGATTCAGTTACACATGGACAGCCAAGGACTAAAAATGTTAAATGGAAATGTTTTAAATTGTGCACCATTCTGAGTAGTGTGATGAAATCTTGCACCTTCCTTCTACCTGAGACCTGAATTATCCCCTTGTCTAACATAGCCATGACTGTCACTTGGTCATGGCTCAGTGATCCTCTTTCTGTCCAGTGTTCAAAAGGTCAGTGGTAGAGTAATGCTATGTTACAATGCCTACGTCATTCATCTGACTTAAACTCGTCACATAGGCATTTTATCATCTCATGTCAACACAAGAAGGGCGAGTACGGTACAATAAGAAATTTTGAGACAGACCACATTCACATTACCTTTATTACAATATATTGTTATTATTGTTCTATTTTGTTATTGCTGTTAATATCTTGCTGTGCCTAATCTATAAGTTAAACTTTATCATAGGTATGTGTAAATAGGAAAAATATATAGTATATATAGGGTTTAGTATTCTTTATAATTTCAGGCACTGACTGGGGGTCCTGGAATGCATCCCCTGCAGGTAAGGTGGGGGATTGCTGTACTGGAGAAGGGTACTTTAAAATTGTACAGCCAGTTGGAAGATAGTTGGTGATTTCTTTAAAAGTTAAACATAAAGCAATCATACAACCCAGCAATTCTGCTCCTAGGAGTCTACACAAGAAAAATGAAGACCTAAGTCCATACAAAAACATTATGAATGTTCATAATGGCATGATTCCAACTAGCCCCAAACCAAAAAAAGCACAAATATCGAATTGGTTAATGGATAAATAAAATGCATACAAATGGAATACTATTCAGCAACATAAAGGAATGAACTACTGGCTCATGCTTCTACACTTAAGCCTTGAAAGCAATATTTTATGTGAAAGAATTCAGACACACAAAGGACCAGATATTATATGCTTCCATTTATATAAAATGTCTAGGTAAGAAAAATGTGTAGAGACAGAAATCAGATCAGTACCCAGGGCTAGGGATGAAAGTATGGATAAATTACAAAAGGGCACAAGAGAAATTTGGGGTTTATGAAAAGTTCTAATACTGGATTAGGTTGATGCTTGTACAACTAAACTTACTTTAAAAACCTCTAATTGGAAAAATATTATTTTAGGGGCTGAGAATAAGGATTAGAAATAAGATTTCTTTTTTAGCATTTCACCCTACTTTGGTTTAACATACTTGCTAATAATGATATTAACTGTCTAATCAGTCCAGGATACCAGTTGTTACGTATCCTCTTCCAAAAAAACATGTTGTTGTAACAGCAAGCAGTTTAAACACTGAGATTGTTTTGCGGGGACCAGCTGAGCACCTACTCCACATGAATTCATCTCACCTAATATTTTTATGCTGTTTTGGACAAAGTCTGAAGCAGCAGCACTTCTTATGCTATATCTTTATCACAATTAAGTGACTTCTGGTCCTGCTCTTTCCTTCTTTTTAAAAGTGCCAAGGCTCCTTATGAGTGTTAAACTGTGCTTGGCTCCAAGAGTTTCAAATATGTCGTGTTGATCATTGAGTCAAGAGTTTTAATGATCTTCTCTTCATCCCTTTGATGAAGGAGAGACTCCCACCCTAGGTTTATGAAGATGGCCAAACACATGAATGCCTGACACTGGACAGGTGAGATCAACAGCAGTTAGTCACATATGCTCATAACGTAAGGGACAAGTATATCATATGTCACACAAAGCCCGTGGACATTGCAAGTGGGAATATAATGAAGAACCAGGGACTGTGGGAGGCAGGCTTTGTAGTATCAAGACAGCAGGGTGTGCCCAGGCTCCCTGGGAGAGTGTGATTGGCTTGTTTGAATGATTCCATAGGCCAACAGGAAATTGAAACCTTCTATTCAGGGTTAAGTAGGAAGTCCACCTGGTCTGTTTGATAAGGAGGGTTGTTTGGATAAGGGACTTTATTCATGGGAGTAGAGTGGTGAGGGAACTTCAACAGTTAGGTCTAGTTCAACAGTTAAACCTGTTGAAGGCCTCCATGTTTAATCAGATGTCCAGTTAGCACACAATATTGAGCCTTAATTTTAGGTCTTGTATCACACTAAGTTAAACACATGGAACATTTTACTTTCTGTATGTGATTATATATCCAGAAAAGTGAGTCAACAATCCTGTTCAAATTCTCTATTTAGCCTCTCCATGCCAGCATTTGTAATCACAATATCTGTCAATTATTTAAGTTGGAAGAAAAAAAAAACCTGCAAGATTAATTGCCAAGAAGTCATCTATAAGATGTTTTATACCCTTGCAAAGAGCAATAAATATCATTTTATATATTATAGATCCTAAAATATAGGGAAAAGTTAGGGATTTTATATGGGTCTTAAATGTCCTCATTGAGCATTTTGTGTTTTCTGTGACCCTACAACACTGTATTGGTGGTTTCAGTTCCCTGAAGGTGTAGCCATGTTTTATTTGTCATGGTGCCCCCAGCACCAAGCCTAATATCTGGCAAAACACATCTAATGATGCCTAACAGTTAATGAGAATGCACCATCTGCCAGACAATGTCCTAAACAATATTGTCACTTAATTGTCACAACCACCTATCAGGTAGGTACTATTATTATTTCAGCTTTCTATATCAGGGGTCAGGAAAATTTTTCTGTGATGGGTCAGATGGTAAATATTTTAGGCTTTGTGTACCACAGATTGTGTGTTAAGATTATCCTACTCTACTCAGAGAATATAAAAGCAGCCAGATGATACGCAAATGAGTGGGCATGGCTGCATTCCAGGCAGTGGGATGGATTTGGTTCACAGGTCAAAATTTGCCAACCCCTGCCTTAGATGATGCTACCAATGCTTGCTGTGTTCAGTAATTAGCTCAAGTTCACACCGCTCATAAGGGGCAGAGCAGGACTTTGTACCCGATTTGTTTGATTCCAAAATTCCTTTTCCTAACTACTATTCTGTACCGCACCAAACTACTGCACTAGTCAATAGGGTTCCATATCTTGAATAAATAGAAAATTCTATCCTATTCCCTTTACTAGAGAAAAAAGTCAAGTTTAATTTTATTAAGTCAGCACATAATCAGGACTTGTGATTCCTATCCTAAACTGAATTTAAAATATAATGAAAAGTTAATCAGTCTGGGATATTTTCGCCAGGCCTCTGTCTACTTGTTTAATGATATAGCAAGTCTATAGTAAGAAAGAGCAGCAGTTAACAGAAGAGAAACAGACCCTGGCATACAGCCTTTATTTTCCATTATTTGAATTCTCATCTGTAGCAGCATCACCCTGGTTCACTATCACTTCCTCAGGTTCTGTCTAAGGACTAGCACGTTTGACTTTCCAGGGCTATTCAACCCTAACCCTACTCACATTCTATTATACTAGATATTTAAGTACCCCAGAAACTAGCTCTTTTTCTGTCTTGAATTTGTTGCAAAATATAAATTTTTTTTCACACTTTGTTGAAAAATATCCTTCCCAGTTAATATACTACTTTCTGATTTTTAAGCAAAAATACATAGGATGAAGAATAAAAAATTGCTGACACATCTTTAACTGTGCCTGGAATAATGGCATTTCTAAGATGGTTCAACTATTATTTTTTACAAACCAGAGGAATGAATCACTACAGCATTTTTACTTATAATTCAGAGCTCGCTGGTATTAAGAAAAAAAAAAAAAAGACATGTGGCATCCGGAAAATGTAATTAATTTGATGGTATAAGCCTTCATAAATTATCAAGAATTCCCAGTAGCAGCCATGAAAAACTTAGAGAGAACATGAGCTGCCTTTAAATTGCTTAGTTTTCTCACAGCCAGAATTATTTTAAGGTGGTTGTGTTGCTGTTGGAATTAAAAAATGTTTGAATTATTATTACCATTAATGGCTGACTCCACCTTTAAATAAAGTGATAGAGATCTGGAGTCACACACAAGCCAGCATCAGTGTCTCAAGGCTGTCATTCTTCTCATTAATGAACTGCTGCTTACAGAAATTAATTATGGGGGAAAGGTTGCTGTTACCCCCACCAGGAATGAAGTCTCCAGATTCCAAATCAAGTGTTGTTGAGGAGGAAGTGCAGAGCTTCCTGTGGCTCCACCTCCCAAAGCTGTGCTCCCGTTGTGCTCCTTCTGCCAGGCACAAACAACATGCTTGACTGCACAGTGGGAGAAAAATGACTTTGGGAAGGAGTTTTTCATATTTACAATCAGTATACATAGCAGTCCCAGAAGAACAGAACAATCCAGTGACCAGAACAATTCCTCAGTACCCATGAAGAGTAGGTTCCAGGCTAAGAGCTCTGGGAGACCATGAATCTACTTTTGAATTTTTATGTGGTATTTGCAAAATAAACAATGTCATATCTGATGATTCCGAACTTTCTAGAAATATGTCAATTTCAACTATTAATAATGCATTACATAATCCTATCTTTTGAAATAATAGAAGACATTGATAGTTTGCAAATTATTTAGGTAAGATCTGAAGACCACCTATATTATTTTTTCTATTCAGTTGTGGGAGAAAAACAAACTGCATCATTTTCTCCATTTGAAGGTAGAATAGCTAGACTTCACGGGAAGTTAATTGATGTGTCATCCCAGAGATATTAAGACCTAAACTGTCTGCCCACTTTTTATCAATTTATGTGGAAGTTTCAAGCGTATCTATGAAGTTCAAGTACTGGGTAGTTTTGAAGTCCTTTTAAAAACTGTGATTTTTTTCATTTTATAATAAGATATTTGTGAAAAGAATGGGGAGTTAGAAAATTAGAAACTTAAATTACGTGACTTAGGGCAAAATAATCAAAAGCATAAGACCATTTCCAATATCATCCAAAATATTTTCTAAGTGGGGATGAGAGGCAATCTAAGAATAAATCAGCCCACGTTAGAGGAGTTTCAAGTCTTCAGAGTTAAACTGGCCATTTTCCCAGCAGCACAAGTGCCTGCAGCTGATTTGCAAGCAATTTTACAGAAACATCCTTGTCCTCCCACTAGCTGGAAATAAGAGGGAAAAGATAAATGGACTCTGTGGATCGCTTATTTGAGATAGGGTTGCAAGGGATGAAGAGCACTAATCTGAAATCATTGATTATTTATATGCTCCCTATTCACTGGCGACATCAGGGCAATGAGGATGTAAAACTGAAAATTCTGAAGAATGCTGTTACAAAAATGCTATAACCACCAGCTCTTGAACATTGGATAAAAGAATTTTGGTTCTTCTCTTTATGTGTTTACTTATAATTACAGGATACGTTAAATTAAATAGTGACAACAGTCGCTCAAGTATGCACACACACTTGCGCACACACACTGAAATGTACAAAGAATAAACATGCTCAATTGTAGAAATTCATTTTTTTCTGCAAAAAGAAGAGAAAATGAGATCAGCCTCTGCTGTCAGAAATCCAGGTCTACTGTTGGTCAACAAAAGTTTTGTGACTATGTACAGGTGCACCTCCTGTGTCTCAGGGTCTGCAAATCTGATGGCACTGGTTGCAGTCATGACTTCTAAAGATGCCTGTACTAAACACAGCCATTTATCTCTATCTACCTATCCATCTACCTCTGTTAATTACAATATGTGGAACCTGTCCTGTCTGACATGTGTCACTCTCCAGTCAACTCTACCTGTCTGTAAGTTTAGCAAAAATTCACTCTTAGCAGTTACAATTAAAGAATTTCCAATTTGCCACAGGAAGCTAGAAAACATTGAAGAAGATTTCTTAGCTCACTTCATTTTGTTTAAATAAAAGCCACGTGAAGTTTTCAGTTTTTTCTCCTTTTTTAAAAAATTGTCCATTTGGAATCTAAGGTACAGATTGTGAAACAAAGTAACATAAAAAGCCACGTTTGCTCATTTCTGCTTCCCAACACAGCTTCACTAAGTCCCTCACTCTGCAATGACGTGCAGATCTCCAGAAAAATGCTTCAAAGACAAAACAGGAGAGAGCACAAAGGCTCCTGATGTCTCTTTTCTGAGTCACTATACTCATTAAAAGATAAATGACCTTAGTCTTTGCCTTGTCCTACACACAAGATAACGTCAGATGGGGTTAGTGATTATGCCTCTGTAATTTATAACCAGATGTACTCTTACAGTTAAACCTTGACGTGATTCTACTTTAATGTAACTTCTGAGAAAGTTTGATGTGATTTAGCATGTATTGAACCCCCACCCCTCTCCCTCCTCCACCTGTACATAAGCTGTGAACTCAAACACTGCTTTGGAGCAGTGTGAAAGAACTCCTAAGCTATAGACCTCAGTACGACTTCCGAATAAAACTAACTTTAATTCTTTAAAAGCTTGGTTTCTTTCTTTAGTCGACAAGATCAAGAAAAAGTGACAAAATAACATCTAAAGAATAGAAAATGAAAGGACCCTTCTTGGGTATTATGATAAATGTAAAAGTAAAAAGGCCATTTGTATCCTCCGTTGAAGGAAGGAAGTACCTGCTAAATCATCCTAAATAAAGCCACATTGACCTTCACAGAAGCATGTTTAACTACAAAAGTACTCCTGATAAAAAGTACTCCCAATAAAAGTATGAAAAAAATGATCAATTTATTTTTTTAAAATCATGCAAATAGTAAACCAGGTAAACAGTTTGCCTGAATTTCACAATTTAGCAAAATACGAAGGTTTTGCAATTATTTTCTATGATTCCATAGAGAATAACTTCATTTTTCTAGCTCTTCTGAAGAAGGATTTTAAGCATTGATGCAGATGGAAGAGGGAGTGAATTCAGCAGGCATGGAGAGCATGACTCCCAACCAGGAGTGTGGACCACATGCAAGCCCCAGAATGGAGTCGGGCAATCTCAAGACCAAGGTCCTCAGGTCACAGATGAGGACATTTATATTCAGAGAAACAAAAGCAATATTTCTCAAACTTTAAGGTTCACAGAAAGCATCCTAAAATCTTATTGAAATACCTCCAATCGTGTAGTTTTGGTTAGGAACAGGATTCTGTGCTTCCAACAGGCTTCCAGATGCTACTGATACTGTGCTTCATGAGCCACGCTGGAGTAGTGTAGAGAAAGATGCTTTTCCATTTTAGTTAATGGAACAAAGTGGACTTGGCTATACCCTGCATACCTCTATTATGTTTTAAAGTGATACAGCTACTGCCTATATTTGACAACTGAATTAGTTATCCTAGCTATTCAGTGGTATGCTGGCTTTATTCCCATCTGAGAGAAGTAATATACACTTACTTGGTAACTGGATTTTGTGACAGGCTTTCTGAGCTCAAGCCCAGGTTTGCCACTTACCATCTATGTGACCTTGACAAATTTTCTACCCTCTCCATGTCTTAATTTCCTCTTCTATAAAATAATGAATACTTCTATAAAATAGTGAGAATACTGTCTACCATATAGTTTTTAGTTTTGTTTTGTTGTATTTTACCATAAGTAAAGCTCTTATAACCGTCCCTAGCATAAGCTAACCACCCCCCAAAAATATTAGACTTATCAAAGAAGAGTAGACCTGACTGATTTTGAGGGATCATCTCCCTTTATAGATAGGAAACTTGAGACCTAGAAGAAAAGTGGGACAGACTTAGAATAAGCATTATTTGTGACTGCTTATGACACTAGAAAAGAAAAAAGTTCAAAATGCAACTTGTTCTGGAGTGGGAGGGAAAACTGCATCTGCTGAACACTGCTTTTGTCTCAGGTGTCAAATAAATAGTATAATCCTCAGTTTTCTTAACAGTCTTGTGGGTTGTCTTGTCACCACCATGTTATAGGTGAGGAAACCAAGGTACGCATGTTAAGTGACTGGCCAGTGGCCACATAGCCACACACATGGCAGTTCCAAGATTTGGACTCATGCTAGGCTGACTCCGAAATTTGTGTGAGCCCACTAGGTGTGAGCCTTCTGACATGAGAAATAGGGGTGTGCATGAAGCTAGGTAGGGCAAGGTTACCAGCACTTTTCAGGGTCATCCTCCTAATCCTTTCACAGGTGATCATATATTGGTGATTGCTCAGCCAACACCTCCAAACTTATAGCAATTACCTTGCCCACCAAGAAACACGTCATTTTCCTCTGACTGGATGAATCTTTTTCCATTCTAGGAATCACAGAAGGGAAAAAAAGAGAAGCTTTGGTGTTTCTTTCTGCCCCAAGTGCCTCCAAAATTTGCTCTCTCTTTCCCCATCTTTCTGTCTCTCTCATATCTCTTTTTTTCCTATCTGCCTCTCAAAGCAATGTCACCATCATGCTTCCACATCCCTACATCAGTCCCATTCTTGCCTAAGCCAATGTGATTGCAGAATTTAACCTTTCTCGGGATCACCATAAATAACAGAGCCTCTCAAAAGTATTGGTGTGCAATTTACAATTTACCCATGACTTCACAGGGGCAATGGAAAAGAGGATTTACATTGGAAACACTTCAGCAAACTGCTTGAAATCATTCTTCTTCAGCTTTCTTTTCCTCTCTCCCCCGAAGGGGTCCTTGGACCCCCTTTCTTACCCCCATAGTGGCACTCACATTTGCTGGTTTCTTTCTTTCCCCAGTGGCCTCCTCAACCTCTGCCATCTTCCTTAAACAGCATCATTTAGGGGAATGCCCGCAGCTCTCTCAGACTTACATGTTCACACCCACCGGGGAGTAAACCATGGCCATTCTACTACAAGAACCTGCCTTTCCTAGAAAGCAGTGAACTGCCTGTACAGGAAGCTTGCCAGCCAGTCACAAAGTTGATAGGTAGCACCACTGAATGGCAGGTAGAAACCATATGCAGCAAGAACCCAGTCTTCCTGCTACCCCACAGCCTTTGCAGTCTGGTGGGAAGGGGCCATTCACTCAATGGCTTTACAGCGCTATAGGGGTTATAACATGAAGGCCAAGCATTAACTGAAGGGAAAGCCTGTGTTAGGAAAGTCTTCCCGAGGGAGGAAGCTACAGGCTGAAACTAAAGGATGAGGCGGAATCATCCAGATGAAGATGAAGGAAGTCCAAAACATTCTAGTTTCTTGATTCTCCATGGGAGGACACCCTTCCTTTCCATAACCCTTGCTCACCAGCTTGCAGGTGATATGTCCTAAGTGGTTTCAAAGCTCCTTATAAGCCCTCAAGAGGCAGTTCAGAGAAATATTGATGACCCATCCTAATCCAGGAGGCGGTACCCTGATACCTCTCAAATATTATTACACATCATCCTTAACCTACTAAAATATCAGTATATGTAGATGATTATATATGTCTAATAGTTTATTCTTGGAGATTATAGAGAACAAAAACTATAAATGTCATTTGTTATAAAACTATATGGAGGTATGCATATATTTTGGTGCTATGTATAATTTGCATAAATCTTTATTAAAAAAAGATTACTGTTTGCAACAGTTTTCCAACAATGTTATAAAAGTGATTATAATTCTAAGTACTAATGGTATCAACAAATCCATCAGAAGTTTTATTTAAATTTCTCTGTGACCTCTGTCAGCCATATACTCAATCAAAATTTTTAGAAGCTTAAACATTTGAGATTCTTCAAAATAATTTTCCAGGGTCACATCACTTTTGAATTCCAGTCTCTGCCCCTTTAGTCTTCATATTTGAAATCTTCATATTTCTCATAATTTCTTTACTAGGAAATTATGAGAAAGGCAAATGACTTCTATCTCACTCAAGGACAAAGTCAAATTCTTACCAAGATTTGCCAGGTTGTGCTGTGATTCTCTGCGGCCCCTCCAGATCCCTTGGATACTTTCTTACCCTCTGCTCTGTGCCCTCCCAGTATGAAAGCTTCGTGACGGAATGAATTTTTGTCAGTTATGGTCATTTTGGTATTCCCCGATCGTACAAAAATGCCTATGGACCATTATATGAAGAAAAGTCTTTTTTAAAACAACTGAGAATGGTAATTATCATACCTTGCCTTGAGTCATTGGTGAATCTCAATTCATCGGCCCTTTTCTTCACCTCTTATAGTATCCTCAGATGTTGTTAAATGAAAATATCCTGAAGATTTTATTCATCTTCATATATATATGCAAATAGACACATCCATCTTGCATTATAACTTTATATTGCACTTGTCTTCTTTTCTGCTACTGAATAGTAAACTCCTTGAGAGTAAGTGGCTATGTCTGCTCAATTCTAATTTTTATATAACCTAGAACAGTCCTGGAACATCACAGACAATGGATGTTTGTTGAATATGTGTGAAGGAAACAAAGTGAGAAAGCCTGAGACAGGGTTAATCTAAAATATAAACCAGGTTCACATTTTCCTGCTAGATAACAATATCAGCATCCTTCCTAAAACTGTATTGTTGCAGGTCACTCTGTGTACCTGGAGCACTGCAGGGCTAGTAAAGATTTTCATTCTGATGGCTCAATAGTTGTCACTTCTATTCCCAAGTGGACGGAGAGTGAGATGGCAGAAGTGACCAGGTTCCCTCTCTATTGATTACGCTCTTCAGCAGCATAGCTGTTTTTCCCAGGATGGCAGGTGGCACAAGCATTTTGCTACGCAGCAGGAGGTGTTGGCTTGATGCTCAGGACCTCTGTGACACCAGCGGGTGCAGCAGAAGGGGAGCTGACTTCCCGACGCAGATTTAACTGATTAAACTGCGAGTCCCCACAGCACCAGTGCCAGAGAGGCCCCTGGGACTGACTGCAGCCAGCTTTCTCATTTATAGGTTTCCCTGTCTGTGATGCCTGACATTTTCAAGGCTAAGCTGGCAAACAATCCAGGATGACAGCCTCCAGAGAAGAGATTCATATTAAGTAAATATAATAGCTTGGGTTTATAGAGAATATTTCTTAGCACTTAACAAATTATCTCATTTTATCCTCTTCATGGTCCATGTCTGTGAAACACACAGTAATTCCTGCCTGTTATCCAGTGTGTAGAAACCAAATGTGCTTTTTATTTTTATTATTATCTTTTGAGATGGAGTCTGGCTCTGTCACCCAGTACAGCGGTATGATCTTGGCTCACTGCAATCTCTACCTCCTGGGCTCAAGTGATTCTCCTGCCTCAGCCTCCCAAGTAGCTGGGACCACAGGCATGTGCTACTACACATGGCTAATTTTTGTATTTTTAGTAAAGATGCAGTTTTTCCATGTTGGCCAGGCTGATCTCGAACTCCTGACCACAGGTTATCTGCCCACCTTGGCCTCCCAAACTGCTGAGATTACAGGCATGAGCTACCATGCCTGGCCCCAAATGCATTTTTGCCTAAATAAAAATAAAACCTAGGTGTTCTGATTTCCAGTTGAAGATGGTTTCAGTCTGAGTCAGAGATAAAATGAAATTTTTTGAAAGCATTTTTTGGCAAGAAGCCAATATAAATCACAATTTAAAAAGTCAGGTACCATTACCTCCTCTCTTCACATTTCAAACCCAAACTTCCTATAGCTGGCATGGCTGTTTCCTGAATTCTTGTTCTCACTTAGTAAACATTTGTGTGTGTGTGTGTGTGTGTGTGTGTGTGTGTGTGTGTGTGTTTTAATGTTTATATGCCAAGTTGTAGAGTTTAAAGCTGGTCCTAAAGCTGTTGAATTTCCTCAAAGGGGGAATTATTATTGGCCTTAAATATTGTGGTTTTTTTTCTTTAATTCTAAGAGTCACAGATAATTCAGATGACTAAAACCATTCATTTACAGTGTTTTATGATTTTCATTATGTGTTTTTTTAATTTCTAAAATGTTTCTTATGGCACAAAGACATGGAGAGGGAGGGAGAATATTTATAATATGAAAGAAAATTGAAGAGTAAGCCACAAGTTAAAACAAAACAGTGAAGAATGCTGGTTTCTTCTTGCAGTTTTCTATTTCTTGGTTTTATGTAGTTAATGTTCCATGAATGATAGATTTTAAAAATAATGAAAGTTATTCTAATTTTTTTCTTACTTTCAACATAGATTGAGGGGTCGATTTTCAATATTTATTCACTGCAGAGTACAGT
Organism: Cebus imitator; assembly: GCF_001604975.1. Taxonomy (NCBI): domain Eukaryota; kingdom Metazoa; phylum Chordata; class Mammalia; order Primates; family Cebidae; genus Cebus; species Cebus imitator. The sequence continues at coordinate 2,044,229 of NW_016107424.1, read as the reverse complement.
AATAAGTACAAGTGAAGCCAGGATGAAATTGAAAATCCCACTAATATATAGAATCAGCTGCCCATCAAATGCTCCTTTCAGTGCCAGTTTTGCCACTTTCCAATTTAATTATGTCTTCACATCATAAGTGTTTGTTCTTTACATAGTAGTAAGCATAATTGCCAAATATTCATGTATACTATGTAAGCATCAATCTTGTTGTCTCATAATATGAAAGAAAAGGTCTTCTCTTGTTTATTACTAAGAAAAAAATGTCTCTTGAACACTTTGAGCTATTTATTGTTTGAAAACTTATAGGTAACCTATTTTAACCTTCCAAATAGCCAGTTGTGCCTTCACTTAGTGTAGGCTCCTCTCCATGGTACTGAGAAGGCAGAACCAATAGTGAGTATTTCCAACATTTTCAGCTGCCACTGATGTTTCACAGTCCCCTCAATGCTCTTGTCATTCCAGTACCTTCATCACCTATGCACCTGCAGGCATATTCTTTTATTTAACACTTTCTGAAAGCAATATCGCTTCAAGTTATCATCAATTTTGTGTATATCATAAAAACCGAGAAGCAATATCAGCATTTTCTTTCAAAAGAAACAAAAACAGAAAAAAGGAAAGATACTGTGTGAGTCTTATTTGCTTCACAGAGCAACTTGAAGTTACCAAGTCAGAATTATCCTCCCCATATATGAGTCAATCTCCTTCTGGGCACATGGTCACAAAGAGCCAGAAGGTCACAAACTTCTTACAGGAGTTTTCTAGAATCTCTGAGGACTTTTAAAAACAACCATGGAAAAAACATTTACTTCAGAGTTTTCTATTAACTTGGGCATTTGTAAATTTGTTATAGAGAGTGAAGCATAGTAACAGTGTGCGCTGAGCATACTGGAAAAGGGAATTTCACAGAACTTCTTTCAAACAATTACAGACAGTATTGACTGCCCAAGAGCTTTTAAGCAGTGGGGACATCCTCTGCAGCAGTGAATTAAGCCCCAAGAAAAGTGTTAGTGTTATTTTAAAAATAATCATCAAAAATAACAAAAATACTTATTCCTGATGACTCATACAAAGCAACAAGAAGAAAAATCACAATTCCAATTGAGTTAGACTTCCTAGGAGGCCTCAGGCAATCCTTCATAAATTTCTAAAGATCAATATTTAAGCAGCAGCAAGAAAACAAATATAGAGATTTTTCTTTTCTTTCCTATTTGTGAAATCAGTACAGGACTCCACAGAACAAAGTAGGATATAAATGAAAAATCATTTCCCAACATGAAGAGAAAATAAGGCAATGGGTAGGGGTGGAGGGAGGAATGATATTTTTATAGATCAAACCAGTAAGCATTACTGAGATCCAAGAGCCAACTACTGTCAGCACTATTTTCTAAGAAATTTAAAAATACATCTCCTCCTAATATGGCCTTAACTCCAACTCTTGAAATGAGAGATTTGAGCCAGACACAGGTGTTGTGAGCAGGGGACCCAAAAATGAGTAGAAGGAGCTCACTGCAAAGACGTGAATCTGTGCTGGGAACATTTTGGTTAGAGCCCCTCCCACTCCAGTTCTTACCAAAGCAAATTAGAATAAGAAGCCACAAAATGGGAGAAACTCTCTACTAAACCAGAGAGGAAATGTCTTCTTTTACCTTTGGGTCTTTTAAAATTTGGGGGGGACAGGGTCTTGCTCTGTTGCCCAGGCTAGAGAGCAATGGCAGAGCTATATACAATGCAGCCTTGACTTCCTGGGCTAAAGTGAACTTCCTGGCTCAGTCTCCTGAGTAGCTGAGACCACATATGTGCTCCACCATGCCCAGTTAACTTTTGTTTGTTTGTTTGTGGGGTCTTGCTACGTTGCCCAGGCTGTCCTCAAATTCCTGAGATCACGTGATTCTCCCACCTTGGCCTCACAAAATGCTGGGATTACTGGCATGGGCCACTGGGCCCAGCTGTTTTTTTCTTCTCAGTATTCTGTATTGACTCCTTCCTCTGCCCACTGCTGTGCTGAGCTCCTCCATGTCCAGCAGCATGCCAGAATGCCCCAGAGGGGACAGCATGTGTTTTAGGGGGGAAAAAGTCCCCTCAATTGCTTCTCATTCTTGTTCCTTCAGCCCACTCCTTTGAGAACCGTCCACTCAAATGTAGCCATAAGCCTCAGTATTCTAGTCTGTGCCTAGCCCTCTTTCCTTCCATATATCACACCCCAAATGGATGATTCCATCCATTTCTAAGGTGGGACATGTTAATAGCTCTCTTATGATTATCTCTGACTTCGATGTGGAGTTTTAACTTCAAATTAGACATTGCCTCTTTGAGAGACTCACAGGTCCATCAAACTCAGCATGTTCTAAAGGGAAATTAAGATGCTCTGCTGGAAGGGGTAAAAGGCTACAGTTATTTAAGTAAAAAGCAGTTTACTAAAAGGATAAAAAAAAGCCCATGGTCATGCAAGGACAGACACGAAAGTAGAGTCAGCAGGTGGAGATGGGCCTGGAAAGTCATGAGTCAGGCTCCTCCTTGGGGTGGGTGTCGTTCTGCATTACTGCTCCTGTCTGTTCAGCCTCACATGCTCTTGTGTTCATTCTCACCTTCTCAATGATGCTATAACTTTATGTTGTTCTTGGTACTGTCTTTTTATATGCATTTTAAAAGATGCTTTTTGCTGTAATAAAAACAACCCACCCATTAATTTGGCTTATACTCTATAGAAAACATTATTTTATGTTACAAGAAGTAACAAGATAGGGTTGGCTACTTTAGCAGTTCAATGACTTCTTTAAGGTCAAGTTGTTTCTTTCTTTCTACTCAGTCCTCCTTGCCACATCTTTGTTTAAGCTGGGGCCACTTCCCTCATGGGAAGTCACAATATGGTGGCTGCAATTCTAGGCATTCAGAGAAAGAAAAGAGATTCATTTAGTTCTTTTTGAAAGTGGCGGAATCTTCTGAAGAAGATCCAGATTAGACTTGACTATATCATGCATTTGACCAAACCTATTTCCATGACCATTGCCAAACCAAATATTTGCCAATACTTACCTGTGATTAGAAGACAGTAAAGCAATTAGAGTGTCTATTGTATACGTAACCAACTGAGTACATCTGTCAAAGCCAGGAACCAAATTTAGTCTCAGTTCTGAAGGGTGTTCCTTCAGTTATCAACTACGTCCTCCCTATTCTTATTTTCTATTACTCTTTTCCTCCTTTACTATAGGTGAGTCATTCCCTTGCTCACACACATCAAACGAATTTCCATCTCAGAGCCTTCAAGCCTCTTTCCTATTTAGCTCGCATCTTTGCTTGTATCACCTGTTCAAATATTTCCTTATTCATAACCACCCAATGTAAAATCAGCAACCCACCATTTTCTAGCCCCTTACTCTGCTTTATTTTTCTCCCTAGTACCTACCATTCTCTGACATTGTATCTACATTTATCTTTTATCTAGTTTTCTACTAGAATATCATTCCAACAAGACAGAGCTTTTTCTTCTTTGTTCACTGCTATATCAACAGTGCTTGGGAACTTTCCTGGCACATAGTTAATGCTCAATAACTATTTTTTGACTAAACAAAATTGTTTTCAATTTCTTAATCTTAAATTCTAGGCAGAAAAGACATTATTGCAAAAATGGGCGAGGTGTTTGCTTGCAGTCAACTGTAGACTGGCGCAGGATTGTGTGCTTCACAGGTGGGGGGACCACGTACCCCACTTTGCTTTGGAGAATCCTAGCTCATGCCTGCTGTTCTGTAGTCATTATTGACAGCTTCCTATTCTCCCTCACTAACATGCCTCCAATTAGATAATAAATTAGGTGAGCACCCCATGCAAAAGGAATGTCCCTTCTAGAAACTGTGGAAAGAAAGGCTGTTTTTTAAATAAAGGAGTGTGGGTAGGAAACAAACAGCATACTGAGTACTCTCCCCAACTCTGCTTCTTCATCAGGATTCTCTATGCCAGAAACCTCACTTCCATTCACCCAGATGGCCAAACTAAAACTGTTCTCTGCTGGGATGTTCAGTTATCTCCAAGGACATATCATGCCCATTCAAACAGTAATTAAACCTTTTTAAAAACATACCTCTTTATTATAGCTCTTAACTACCTCCCCTTTTTTATCCCTAGTTCTAAATTTCAGGCTCAGGCCCTTTCTCCTGGACTGCCTAATATTTTTATTTACAAATGGTTAATATGTTTTTTGGGGAGAAGTCCCCTCAGGTGATTCCTGAGTATAATCCCAGTATACTGCCCTACTGTGTTGCAGATCCTGTTCAAAAGTGTTATGAATATTAATTCATTTAATCATCATAGTAACTCTATGAAGTGGCATTATTTATATTCATTGTTCCCTTCTAAATGCAGAAGGATTGAGGCACAGAGAGATTGAACAATGACACACAGCAGTGGCCGTGTGAGGAATCAAGCTGTAGAACGGTACTTAGCCCTTATACTGAGCTAACAGGGGTCTCTGCCCATGATTCCACTCCAGATCAAGGGAATAAGCATAGGTGAAACCTACAGTGCCTTAGCGTGGTATGCAAGGGCTTCTATAACATAACTTTGCCTCCTTCTACAACCTTACCTCACCATGACCACCTACTTTCACCTTTCACTAAACTTTTGCAGAACATGCTACCTTTCCCCAAATGGGACATGCTTTTTCATGTCCTTTTTTACTTTGCTGGCTGACCACATTATACCTAGAAGGTCACAATGCCTGGGATATCCAATATAGTAAATCACAGTAAAACTTTAAAGGTTCAGGTTATGTCACTTCCTCTATGAAGCTTTCATATTCTTGTAATTTATCTCCTCCTTGTTTCTACCATGTCCTATATCAATAACACATTGTTTTATTGCTTGAAGACAGGGTTTACACCTTGGTCATTTTTGAAAATATGCTTATTGCATAAAGAAAACAGATGGAAGAAGAGTAGTGAGGTGTTCAATTTCTAGTCATGAAATAAAGCATCCAGAGAGGGGCAGAAAAACATTCTTCACTGGCCCACAGAGTAATAGTTACAAATATTAGATTGGTGCAAAAGCCACTGTGTTTTTTTTTTATTATTTTAATATATATTCACTTCTACTTTCTACAACAGAGTTTAGCAAACTACGACCTATGGACTAAATCCAGTCTGCCACCTTCTGTGTGAGAGTGTGCTCATGAGCATGAGCACTGCCTGTTATTTATAATAAGGCTTTATGAGAACACTGTCATTCATTTCTGCATGGTCTATGGCTTCTTTCATGCTACAATGGCAAATCTGAGTAGTTGTGACAGAGATTGTATGTCCTGAAAAGCTAAGAATTTGTAATATTTGGTCCTTTATAGAAAAAAGTTTGTGACTCCAGCTCTACGATATAACGTTCAGTGACTGTCATGCAAATGCTATTTGACGATGCCCTTCCATTTGTGAATCTAGACGTGCTGTCACAGGATAAGGCTAGAGATCCCTGCATAAAACGGAAGATGAATAACAACACAACATCAAATCATCATTTCTATGACGTAACAGAATTTATCTCCTACTTTTCTGGGACATAGGACATACACATGTCCCTTTGAGGTGGTGGGCCAGACTAAACTAGAACACTCATGAAGTGATAGAGTTACTTAACCTACTTAACTCCAAACACTTATGTTGAGATTATTTCTCTTAATGAGGAAAACTTTTGCTTTTATGTATCCTTTACTCTGATACTAAATCAGGAGGGGTGACTTTTCTTCATTCTTTCCTCATAGATACAAGAGCTGAAATGAGCTCCTCACCTAACCCACCCAAGCTCCACTGAGGAGGAATTCAGAGGCAAATGAATGATTGAGAGCACTCATCCAAGGCCAAGACAGAGAAGTGGAATCATAAAAAAGAGGCAGAGTGATCTACAGTTGTAGGAAGGATGGTTGTGGTGGCGAAGAGATGTGGGGACTGCAGGAAGGACTTCCCTATATTTTGAACTTTCCTTAATAAGGATTCATAGTTTTTCTGAGGTGAGAAGTAAATTCTTGCTTTGTTCTCTGAAGCCTTGATGTGGGTTGGGTTGTCTAACAGTAGGACATTTTCTGCAATGGATCATCTGTTTTCGTTCTTCCAGAGGTTGAGGGAACAGCTAAGGAGCTTAACCTGCATCATTCACTTCAGTATTGTGTTATTAAAATGGCAGTCAATTTATAGAGGGAAAATAATCTTCTGCAAATGGAATCAAAACACTAGATCCATACTATCATTTCTTTACCATTTTCCCAGGCCCCAGAACAAAACAGAACAAAACAACACTGGATTTGGCATCCCAGGAGAGTTTGTTTACTTTCAGTCCTACAGATATTTGTGTTTATGTGTGATAACATCTGGACATACGTGGGCAATGCTAGCAGGTCTTTAGAAAAGCAGATGTTGTATGAACCATTTTGCACTACTCACCAGTAAAAGGGGCAGGCAAGCAGAACGGTGCCATTCTTTGCCTGGCATTTGGCAAAAAAGAGAAAACAAATGCAGTTTTGACATCTGTTCATGTTCTTCTTTATAGCTTAGTTGTGCCAGCCAAGCAGGCCTGATCAGGCATAATTGATAAATTATTAAAGGCAACTTGACAAGGAGGGCAATGAAAACTAATAATGAAAAAATAGAAAAATGAATTGACTCATGTTTGTCAGGTGCTTTAAAGAAAAAAAGCTAATAGGACAAGACAATCTTTAGAAAAATCGGTGTTGTTTAAGCAAAACTCCTGCAATGCCACGGTGACTAAAACATAAATAACTTTGTTATTTTTCTTTTGCCTCCCACAAATTACTGGGAGAAGACTAAAAAACTATATTCTTCATAACATAAAATAATAACAGCTACAAGTTATTGAGCACTCTGTAAGGCATTATGTAATCTCTAAATCTATGTCAGAAATTGTCCTCATTTTAGAGACTGAGAAAGTAATATGCAGAGAGCAAACAGTCACATATGTGATCAAATGGCAGTGTCACGATACAAAAACTGCCTTGAAAGTGCATTCTTAGCTGACAGACTACTCCCATGTACAGGTCTATTGAGAGAGGCGTGGTCTGGTAGCAGGAGCTTGGACTTTGGACCTGGAGAGTTTTGAATCTGCCTCTGCCACATTGTAGCTAATGGATTTTAGTTACTTCATGTTGAGACTTCAGTTTTCATGGTTTTCATTGATCAAGCAATACAATCCATTTCACTGGGTTTTTGTGTGAATTAAATGAGGAAATTTATATACTAAATGCCTTGGCTATAGTAAACCCCCAATAACAACTGTTTGTTCTTTTTCTTTTCCTCATTTAATCTCACCTTGCATACCCAGCTCAAACTAGCATTCTGATAAGACAAACTGTGATACTTAAATGTTGATAGTATAGTTCAAAAAGTTGTCTCAGCTACTGTCCTTGATAGACAGTGTTTCAAATAAAAAGTTTTGTTTCCACTGCTTACATTATCACATCTTACCACTGGTTACATTATGAATCTTACCAAGCAACTTGGTGCTATTAACCTGAAGTGGGTCATGATTTCCAAACTATCTTTCTAAACAAATGCTTTAAAGTAAAGTTCTGGGGCAATGAAATGGGGGCTTCTCAGTGCTCTGATAAAGATAGGACTAGCAACTATATGAGAATCCATCTAGCTTTCTATCTTAATTTGGTAATTGAAAAGTCTCTATTCACATGCTTTTTGTTTCTGTCTTATAATCTGATAGGTTATACTCTTGTTTTTAATACAATTTCATAGATGAAATGGATGTTAAATAATTATTAGTTGACAATAAGAAGCAAAGGAAGAAGATTTGCAATAAATGACTTTAAGAAATCGCTTTCTGAGTGTGATATCTGTGAGCAATCAGGCAGGAGGTAAGGGGTAGTGTCAAGAGTGGAATTCTTGCCTTTGCAAGTTCTAAGATGACATTTACCCTTCAGTCTTTCTTTGAGTCCTGTGGGAAACACTTCAGTAGCACTTCCTGTTCTCCTGTGATAACACCTGAGATGATTAGACAAAGAACGAGGCACAGCTGGAAATGTTCAACAAGGTTACATTTTGTAATATCAATAGTAACAGAAAAGAAATCAAATATAAGTGGAATCATTGTGCATAAGGAGACTGTAAATGAGATGCTAAGTAGTTCCTTTCTATTTGTATTTGTACTGTTTCTTTTTAGCAGCACTATAGTTAATTGATCAGGTATTCAACCTTTGTTTTCAACTGAATGTTGCCATAATTTAAGCAGACATTCTGAGGGATGGGGGCAAAAGATCTAAACCAGATGAACTCGTGAATGATGTGAAACTAGAAAACAGAAATTGCCTTATCACCATGGTGGTCTGAAAATATTTTCTTCATTGTAAAAGCCATGGGAAACATCTTACTCATGAACTTGTAATTTCCCAATGGAGATATAAGTGTTAAATATTTGTAGGTGTATCTGAGAGGAAACAAAGATCACTGAAGACAAACTTTCCATTCCACGAAGTAGGAGCAAACTTCAGAAAAATTCTATATAGAGAAAGTGAATAGAACTTGGGGTCTGCTGCATCTATCCCCATCATCTACATTATGTATTTCTCCTAATGTTATCCCTCCCCAATCCCCTCACCCCCTGCTATCTCTCCCCTAGCCCCCTACTCCCTGACAGGTCCCAGTGTGTGATATTCCCCTCCCTGTGTCCATGTGTTCTCATTGTTCAACACCCACTTATGAGTGAGAACATGCAGTGTTTGGTTTTCTGTTCTTGTGTCAGTTTGCTGAGAATGATGGTTTCCAGCTTCATCCATGTCCCTACAAAGGACATGAACTCATCCTTTTTTATGGCTGCATAGGATGAATGCAGCAAACCGCCCTGGCACATGTATACCTATGTAACAAACCTGCACGTTCTGCACATGTACCCCAGAAATTAAAGTATAATAATAATAATAAAAAGAACTTGGGGTCAATCGCTATCGTTTAATAGTTCTGTGTTACTAGTTAAATCAAATATCCACTATAAACTTCAGTTGCCTCATCTACAAAATGGAGATAATTCTTGTCCGTTAACTATTTACTGTGAAATGTGTCACCCCAATCACTAATTTGTTAAGAAATCCCTAATGTAGGTGAGACCCATCAGGGAGAGCTTGCATTTGTTTTATGCAGCATTATTAGCTGTGGTGAGAGGAAAAATATGGATTACTTGACAGACAAGGGCTAGAATCATCTGAAACTCACCACTCATATCTGGTAGCTGCTGACTGATGAGTGGATCACACTCAGCTGGGGCAATAGAATATACACATTGGTTTCTCTTCACACAGGCCACTGCATCTGATACAGTGTCCTCATGGCACAGAGACTATGTTCCAAGAGCAAGCTCTTCTACAAAACTGTGCTGAAGGTATCTACTCTTTTATGACTAGTCTTGAGGCCATACACTGTAACTTCTGCCACAGTCAGTTTATCCAGCTATGAGGGAAGGGAACATAGAGCCATCTCTCAATGGAAGGAATGGCACAGTTACATTATAAGAAGTATGTGTAGGATGAAGGATGTCACTGTGTCCATTTTTGGAGCACACAATCTACCACAATAGTAAAATCTACCATGTAACATACATTTCTATTCCACTTTTTTCTTCCAGAAAATATTCTTTTTACATGTCTTCCCACATACTTTTACAATTTTTATCAATTTCTCAAAATAACAAAGACATTGAAACTTAACACTGAAAGTTTAGTTTTGTCTTTCTTTTCTTTCCTTTTCTTTCTTTCCCTCCTTCTTTTTATTTTTTATTTTTCAGAATCTTGTTCTCTCACCCAGGCTAGAGTACAGTGGCATGATCTCAGCTCCCTGAAACCTCTGCCTCCGAGCCTCAAGCAATCCTCCTGCTTCAGCCTCCCAAGTAACTGGAACTACAGGAGTGAGCCACCATACCCAGCTAATTTATATATATTTAGTAGAGACGGGGTTTCGTTATGTTGCCCAGGCTGGTCTCAAACTCCTGGACTCAGGTGATCCACCCACCTCGGCCTCCCAAAGTGCTGGAATTACAGGTGTGAGCCACTGTGACTGGCCTTAGTTTTTCTCTCATGTTTTTGCTTTTTAGGAAAAGGTTTCCTGAGTAAGGATGCACAGAGTTTTAGTGAACTGAAAGGCAGGAAGGAAAGTGACAGGTAAAGCACCTCTTTTTTTGTTGTTGCCTTGAATTATAAGAACACACTTTTAGAGTGAACTTTGCTAGTGCAACAGAGTATAGCACTTTTACCAAGACTAGGTTTGCTTTATGAAAACACCCTTTACATTTCATATCAATTTGATAAACACTTCTCCTCCTAATGCCCTTTTGTTTTTCATGATATAAGAGCATCATGCAAGGGCCAGAGTGCCTCTCTTTTTGGATAGCAATTGCTGTGGGTATTACAAATGACAATATATATGAAGGTCTCTAACTATTGGTTGGATGAGCAGCTTTTTGACAAATAAAAAACAAATGTCATTTAAAAAAACACAAGTTTACCAACTAGCAAGTTAATATGTGTTATTGATTTTAAATCTCAGCATCCAAAATTCTGATCAAGGAAGTAACATGTAAGACCACTCCAGAGAAATTAAAAGCTCTGACAGAAGCTCTCCCTGAATGTCCCCAACTCTTCCTCCAATGTTGTAGAGAGCCTACAAAGAGAGCATCTTAGCTATTTGCCTTCTCATCTAAAAGCTGTTATAATGCTCAATGCCAAATATTTAAACAAAATAAACCAGTAAAATCATGTATAATTCTACGACTTCCAAATTCCAAGATACATAACACCACAAAGACTCAATTAAAATCTGTTTACCTCCAAGTTTTATTTTGGCATTGATTTATTAAACAAGAAACTGAGAAAATTCATTGAGAATAGTAGCAAAATGAAGTGCATTATTGAACTGTCAGCAAAACTGCCAGGCATATTTTCTAATTTGTGGGATAAAGAAAGAAAATAATGTAGAAAACAGTTTTCATGACTTCCATTAAACTGTTGCTTTTGTTTGCTGCCAAACTGTACTATCTGCATGCAGTGCATTAAGGGAGGTGTAGAGACTGACGATCTGCACTCAACAGCAAGCACTTCACCCCAGGTGCCTAGGGTACCCTCTTACATTCAGTTACTGTTTCTGCAGTAGCCGTCTTCAAAGTGATAAAGTCAGTGGTGGGTTTTCTGTTGCTGTCAACAGAAATAGCTCTAGAGGTTTATGTTGGACCCTGGAAATCAATTTTTACTTTGAAAAAACTGCATTTGAAACAGCATAGAGGAAAAAGCTTGTCAGTTACATCTTATGTGTATGTTGCACAGTTAAAATAGAAGGGCCCATTTTACCAGTGTAAACATAACCGTTAGGTTTTATTGATAATAGGTAATTAATTAATCCTTATAAACACTTTATTAGTTTCATGATGCAACTTTAAGTGATTTTTATCTGGAAAGAAAATGAACATAAAATAGTTTTGAGAAGTACAGCATCTGGACTTTTGTGCAATTTGTTTATTCTGTGACTTGAAGCTTTCAAATCTGTGGCTACACCCCGGCACAAATTAAAGATTAACAAAATTTCTTCATTTTTAATTATCAGTTTTTCTTGAGAAAAGGAAGTGTAGATAAATGAAACCCACAGATAACACAGAACATCTTCTGCAGTCTTGCCTCTTCGAAAGAAGCTAGTGGATGTATTGTTGTAAGGGACCAGCTCAGCCTGAAATGGGCTATGCTAACTGGTGAGTCAGACAGCTGGGACTTCATTCACATGCAGAACAGGAATTCTGGAAGTACTCTATTGGGAGGTATATTCGTTATCTATTTTTGTGAAACAAATTATCACAAATTCAATGGCTTAAAACAATACACCTTTATTATCTCACAGTTTCTGTGTGTTGGAAATGTGGGTAGAGTTTCTCTGGATCCACTGCTTCACAGTCTCCCAAAAGGCTTCAATCAAACTATCAGCCAGAGCTGTGGTGTAACCTGGAGACTCAACAGAGAAAAGATCTTTTTTTCCCAGTTCAGTGGTGTTGGCAGGATTCAGTTTCTTACAGGCTGCTAGGCTGAGGATCTCACTTTTTTGCAGGCTGTCAGGCTGAGGGTCTTGGTTTCTTGCTGGCTATTGACCAGAGGCCATCCCAGTTTCTTGCTATGTGAGTGTCTCCATATGGCAACTTGCTTCATCAGAGCATGAAAGTCAAGGAAACAAGAGTCTGCTGAGAAAATAGAAGTCACAATATTTTGTAGCCTCATCACGGAAGTGACATCCATTACCTTTGCCATTTTCTGTTGGTTAGATGCAAGTCACTCACTCAAGGAGAGAATGTTACACATGGGCATGAATCCCAAGACACAAGGTTTACTGGTTTACTTAGTATTTGCCTGTCCCAAGGTGGTTGAGTCCAAAGGAACTGGGTTCGGAGGAGCACGATGTGTCCACTCTGGTATTGGTCTCTGGACCTTTGCACAAGTTCTGTGGTGAAAGCCTCAGCAGGCTAAAGTAATAAGAACTGTTTGCACCTGGAAGGATTCAGTGGCACCTCAGAGGTATGACTTCCTCTCTCATGTGAGAGCATGCAATGCTGGATTGTGATAAGCATGTGCTCCTCTCTTCTGCATACAACACAGTATTGCTTTCTCCTGCTAGCACCTGTATTCTTTACAGCAGCTTTCTTGCTTCCAGAGTGAATTGTGGGAAATTCTGGGGGACTATGCTCTGGTGTGTGTGTGTGTGTGTGTGTGTGTGTGTGTGTGTGTGTTTCACGTGTTCCACCCCTCCCCCACACACACCGAGGAGAGAGAACAGAGAAAGGAAAAGTAGGAGGTTGTCCTTGTGTTTTTATGCAACTATAAAAGAGAATGTTAAGCATTATAGGAATGGATGACTCTGTTGTGTTTTGGCAGCTTTGTGCATACTGGATACATAGTTTAACACATAATTCTTTTAAGGAATGTATATTCTTTCTGAGCAATTTGTCTATTTTCTGATCTTCCTTTCTTCCTTTGACTCAGTGACCAAGTTTGTTGGAGACTTTAAGCATTCTAATTTGTATGCAAAAACAATAAGGACAGCCAAATGTAAATTAATTATCCACGTTTCACAACAGAAGGTTGGTGGGGGAATGGTGCTGCTAAACTGACCTCTACTCTATATCCCAAGATATGTTTTGAACAATCTTCATGATATTTTTATATTATTTTGTATGAGTAAGTGGGAATCTCAGCATATTAATTCTATTCTAATTTGTGAGCAAATTTCTGGCCACTGAAGTGTGTCTATTTATCCATGCATGAGTAAAATACACAAAGAGGATGCTGGTATTGATGTCCATTAATTAACAACATGATAAAGCAGAAGAATATAGAAAAGAAAAAGGAAGAGATGGAAGCAGAGGAAGAGAAATGTGAATAAGGTGTTTTCTTTCTTTAGTAATCCTTATCAGATATCTTTTGAAAGACATACTCAAAGACCATTAAAAATGTTCACACATTTTGTTATTTTTGAAAGACTCCTCCTGGAATGAAGGGAAGGATAACAGGAGACCAAAATCTCGGATTTGTTTATTGAGTTGGCCCTACAATTTCTTTTGTATATAGTTTTATAATGAGCGTATGATGGACTATTTTTTTCCTAAAAACCTAGAGATCTTGGGATGGCGTTTCAGTACCACCTTATGTCTAATATTTATCAAAACAGGAGAGACTAAAACATTAAAATGTCTAAACTTTATCATACATTTATGTCTGCTGGCAAGACTATAGAACAGTTGTTAATATTGAAAATGAGATGAAAGATGTTCTAAATTTATCTTATCAGCACTGTCTTTCAATGTAATGAGAGTTACTTGACACTATCAAAATGCTTTTCAGCCAGTGTAAAGCAGGTCTGAAAAGACATATATTCATTCAGAAGTCATGGCTCAGACATACAGAATGATGCCAAATGAAACAGATAATTGTTCATTCACCTGGGAGCCATATTTTGACTGTATTATGGTGCAAGCTGAAGAAAAAAATATTCATATCAACTTAAAAATCATACTTAAAAGACCTCAAATGGAAACCATATCTTTTTCAGTATCCATATACAAATTAATATGTATCATCTGGGTTACAGCTAGTGAAATAAAAATGTTGTCTTATGAATGCTGAAGGTGTGAGAACTATCAAGCAGATCCAAGTTGATTTGACACATTTGCTCACAAAGGAGATAATTCTTTATGTGGTAAGATTTAGATTTTTAGAAAGTAAACAGAAATTTAGGAACTCATCTCAACATATACAATTTGATCAAAAATATAAAACACATTAATATCGATGAGGTAAACAAACTGCATTTGAAATTAGAAGATTATAAAGCAGAATAATGAATTTTGAAATATAGAATCTGTCTTTGGATCTTTTTAGCAAGCATATTTTACACCCATTTTAGAAATAAAATACTGCATACAGAAATTGTGATTCTCATATATGGGAAAATCAAGATTTAATTCTCAGTCTGTTTGTTTTCAGGTCCATGTTTTATGCCCTACGCAAATTTCAAAGCTACATTTCTGGGACCCTTGGCAGGATGCTCAAGTCAAGTGACGATATTAGGTAGAGTCATGCATTACCCCATGTACTTCCTTTTTATTTGCTTCCACCAGGACTTTTATTCAGGTTATGTCAGTTCAAGGTGAATATCAAGGGAAACACTGAAGAGTAAAAGAAGTAACAAACGAGTATGTTGGGAGTTGTGTGTTGAAAGGTAACAAAGACTGCTCCACCCAGTTGCTTTTGTGGAGCGATGATGCATCTATTGCTTGTGTGTATGTGGGTTGCACTTTTTTCCTACACTGTGTGCTGAAGAGGAGGCACTGGACTGACCATTGAGGGAGTGGCCCAGTTTGCATATGCTGTGTGCAGGGCCATTCAGCAGCAGAGGGATTAGCCAGTGATAGATCACCTTGACAACACAGTCAGAGGGCTTCCAGGGTCCTCACAGGCTGGTGGCACTGTGCAAATGTGTACTGTAATCTAATACCTGCAACATCTATGCAGCCTCAGAAAACTGATTTTGACTACAGCTTGAGGAGGACTATCTTCTGAGACACATTCACATTACATAAATTCATAAGGCTGATGAAAATAATTTGAAGGCCAATTCATTCTCTTCAGTTCTCTTCAAGGGTTGGAAACATTTGCCCTACTCCACATGATCTGTTTGAATTCACCTGCTGCTAACCCCCCTCGTGCACTCTGCTTGGGCTATTCTGACCCTGTGCTCTTCCTCAAACACACCAGATATGCTCACTCTATCCAGGGTACTTTTCCTCATTTATCCTTACATCTTGCTCCCTCAGCTCTTTTTGGACTTCTCAGTGAGGCTTTATTCACATCTGTTTAAAATGCAACATCAGAGGAATCACATCAGCAAAATGACAGAATATGAGGTCCCAGGCTTCACTTTCCCCCACAGATATTTCAGCTAGCTATTATCCACAGATGAAAAGAACTTTGGGAAAATCCAAAAACTTAGGACTAAGACTGAGTGTAAGGCACAGAACTAAATAAAATTGTATTAGAATGTAAGAGGAAAGATTTCACTTTGACTACATCACTGTTTCCCTCCTTCAAGACAACACAACACCACATAGAACAGATACCCTGAGTCAACAGTTTCCACAGTGAGTGAAGAACACTAGAGGCAGTCATCCAGCTTCTCAGTATTCAGAGACACTTTTCAGGGAGCTCACCCTCATCTCACCTCAAAGGGAACATCGGGTATAACAACGGGACTAGACCACCTGGGATCAAGTAGAAAACCAAAAAGGAGGCTCAAGGATCTTGATGGTAGCTCTGCATTTCTGCCAGCGATGGCATCCTAGCCAACAGCATAGCTCACCCACAAAGCAAAGCTGGTAGCGCCAGAAGTATATAGCAAGAACTTCAACCTGGCTAGAGCCCTAGCCAGCCTCCACCCACAGCCTCAGAGCCTACCCCAGATCCCTGTCCAGGTAAGGAGACACCAGTCACAACACATTCTGTAGAGCGTAGGGGATAGTGCCTGTCCTGGGAGTCTAATCAGCAGCCTGGCCCAGACTCAGAGCCCACCCCAAAGCTCCACCCAGACTAGGAGATACCCTCTACAGTGCCTTTCTGTAGAGACTTGCCTAAACCAAGTAGTAGCTTGGCCCAGTTCCAAAGCCTATTCCAAGACCCCACCCAGGAAAGGAGACACCTGTTACATGCATTTCTGCAGAGCTTAGGGGCTAGACCTGCCCAACCTCTGAGTTCAGTGGCCTGACCCAGACTCAGAGCCCATTTCAAAGCCCCACCCAAGCAAGGAGGAAAGCTTCAAATATGCATTGCTACAGAGCATAGCCTTTGGACTCATGTTTTGAGCAGTGACTCTGCCTAACCTTAGAGTGCTTAACTATGCAAGCACAGCCTGAAAAACATATATAACAGTATTGCTCAGCCAGGGAATATACTCTATGACCCTGAAGATTAACACCACAGAAATACAAAGAATCATAAAAGATCACTATGAACAACTATACGTCAACAAATTGGATAACCTAGAAGAAGTGGAAAACTTCTTAGAAACAACCTATAAAGACTAAATTATAAATAAATAGAAAATTTGAATAGTCCAGCATTGAGTAGGGAGATTGAATCTGTGATAAAAAGTCTTCCATCAAAGAAAAAGCTCAGGACTTACTAGCTTAACTGGATAAGTCTATCAAATATTTCAGAACTAGTATCAATCCTCAAAACATAAAAGAGGAAAGAATACTTCCAAACCTATTACATGAGGCCATATTCCCTTGATACCAAAGCCAGGCAAGGACATTAAAAGAAAATTGCATGCCAATATCCCTGATGAACATAGATGCAAAAATACTCAACAAAATATTAGCAAATTTAATTCACACATACATCAAAAGGATCATTCACCATGATTAAGCAGGATTTATACTAGGGAGGCAAGCATAGTTCAGCATATACAGTGCTGAACACATAATCAATATATGTGTTAATAATCAATAAATGGGATATATCACATTAACAGAATGAAGGACAAAAATCATATGATTATCTCACTAAATACAGATAAACCACTTGAAAATATTCAATATTTTCTCATAATAAAAACTCTCAACAAATTACATATAGAAGGAATGTACTGCAACACATTTAAAGCTATATATGACGGCCCATAACTAACATTATACTTAAATTGAAGACGAGGATGTCCACTCTTGCCATTTCTATCCAACACAGTACTGGAAGTTCTTGCCAGAACAATCAGGCAAGAGAAAGAACCAAAACACATGCAAATAGAAAAGGAAGAAGTGAAATTGTCTCTATTTTATGCTGACATGATTTTACATGTAAATAATCCTAAACATTGCATTATAAAGCTGATAGAACTAATAAATGAATACAGTAAAGTTGCAGGATACAAAAAAAAAAAAACCAGACACAAGTTAGTACTGTTTTTATACACTAAAAACAAACTATTTGAAACAGAAATCAAAAGAACAATTCCACTTACAATAGCTACTGAAAATATGAACAGACACTTCACAAAAGAAGACATATATGAGGCCAACAAATATATGAAAAAATGCTCATCATCACTGGTCATTAGAGAAATGCAAATCAAAACCACATTGAGATACCATCTCATGCCAGTTAGAATGGCAATCATTAAAAAATCTGGAGACAACAGATACTGGAGAGGATGTGGAGAAATAGGAACACTTTTATACTGTTGGTGGGAGTGTAAATTAGTTCAACCATTGTAGAAGACAGTGTGGCACTTCCTCAAGGACCTAGAAATAGAAAATCCATTTGACCCAGCAATCGCATTACTGGGTATATATCCAAAGGATTAGAAATCATTCTATTATAAGGACACATGCACACGAATGTTCACTGCAGCACTGTTTACAATAGCAAAGACTTGGAACCAACCTGAATGCCCATCAATGATAGACTAGACAGGGAAAATGTGGCACATATACATCATGGAATACTATGCAGCCATAAAAATCGATGAGTTCATGTCCTTTGTAGGGGCATGGATGAATCTGGAAACCATCATTCTCAGCAAACTCACACAAGAACAGAAAATCAAACACCACATGTTCTCACTTATGGGTGGGTGAACAATGAGAACACATGGACACAGGGAAGGGAGCATCACACACTGGAGTCTGTTGGAGGAATTAGAGGAGGGACAGCATGGGGTGGGGAGTTGGGTAGGGATAACATGGGGAAAAATGCCAGATATAGGTGATGAGGAGGAAGGCAGCAAACCACACTGCCATGTATGTACCTATGCAACAATCTTACATGTTCTTCACATGTACCCCAAAACCTAAAATGCAATTATATATATATATATATATATATATATATATATATATATATATATAGAATAAGTTTAACCAATGAGGTTGTATTAGTTTGTTCTCATGCTGTCTGCGTAATTTATGAAGAAAAATGACTTACCTGAGGCTGGGACTGGGTAATTTATGAAGAAGAAAGGTTTAATTGACTCACAGTTCTGCAGGCTATACAGGAAGCACAGTTGGGGAGGCCTTAAGAAACTTACAATCATGGTGGAAGGCAAAGGAGAAGCAAAGCAAGTCTTCACATGGCCAGAGCAGAGGGAAGAAAGAAATGGGGGAGGTGCTGCACACTTTTAAACAGGCAGCACCAGGAGATGGTGCTAAACCATTAGAAACCACCCCCATGGTCCAATCACCTTCCACCAGGCCCCTCTTCCAACAATAGGGATTACAATTTGACATGAGATTTGGGCAGGGACGTAAAGCCAAACCACATCAGAGGTGAAAGACTTGTACACTGAAAATTCTAAAACATGGATGAGCAAAATTAAAGAACACAAAAGAAATGGAAAGATATTCCAAGTTTATAAGTTGGAATAATTAACATTGTTAAAATGTCCATACAACCCAAAGTAATCTACAGGTTCAATGCCATCCCTATCAAAATTTCAATGTCATTTTTCTCAGAAATAGAAAAAAGAATCCTAAAATTCATATGGAATCACACATACACACATCTGAATAGACAAGCCAATCTTGAACAAAAAAATACAAAGGTGAAGCATCACTCTACCTGATTTCAAACTAGATTACAAAGCTATTATAATTAAAACAGCATAATATGGACATATAAATCGACACATTAATATAACAGAATAGAGAGTCCAGAAATGAACCAACATATTTACATTCAATTGATTTTTGACAAAAGTGCCAAGAACACAGATGGAAAAAGGACAGTCTCTTCAATAAAAGGTGCTAGGAATCAACTTGTAGAAGAATGAAATTGGACTCTTATCTCATACGATATATAAAAATCAACTAAAAATCAATAAGAAACATAAGACCTGAAACTGTAAAACTACTAGAAGAAATCACAGAGAAAAACTTACATGACATAGGTCTGGGCAATGACTTTTTGGGGATTTGACCCCAAAAGCTCAATCAACAATGAGAAAAAATAAACCAATGTGATTATGTCAAACAAAACAGCTTCTGCATAGCAAAGGAAAAAATTAATAAAAAGACAATCTAGGAATGGTAGAAGATATTCATAAGCCATATAGCTGATGAATGATTAATGTCCTAAATATATAAGGCACTTAACTCAACAACAAGAAAACAAGTAACCCAATTAAAATTTGGGCAAAGAACCTGAATAGAAATTTCTCATTTCAGAGAAGACATACAAATGGCCAACAGGTATATGAAAAAAATGCTCACCATCACTAATAATTAGGGAAATGCAAATTGAAACCACAATGAGCTATCACCTTACGCTTGTCAGAGTGGCTGTCAACAAAATGACAAAAAATAACAGTGTTGGTACGGACATGGAGACAAGAGAATTTTTTTCTTTTAAATTTCTTTAAAAAAAAATAGGATTCATGTGCAGAACTTGTAGGTTACATAGGTACATGTGTGTCATGGTGGTTTGCTGCACCTATTAACCCATCCTCTAAGTTCCCTCCCCTTATCCCTCACCCACTGACAGGCCCTGGTATGTGATGTTTCCCTCTCTGTGTCCACGTGTTCTCATTGTTCAACTCCCACTTATGAGTGAGTATGTGAGGTATTTGGTTTTCTGTCCCTCTGTTAGTGTGCTGAAAAAGATGGCTTCCAGTTTCATCCATGTCCCTGCAAAGGACATGATCTCAATTCTTTTTATGGCTGCATGGTATTCCATGGTGTATATGTACCACATTTTCTTTATCCAATGGATCACTGATGGACATCTGGGTTGGTTCCATGTCTTTGCTCTTGCAAATAGTGCTGCAATAAGCATACATGTGCATGTGTCTTCGTAGTAGAATGATTTATGTTCCTTTAGATACATACTCAGTAATGGGATTGATGGGTCAAATGGTATTTCTGGTTCTAGATCCTTGAGGAATTGCCATACTGTCTTCCACAATGTTTGAAAAAATTTACTTCCCACCAACAGTGTAAAAGTGTTCCTATTTCTTTATGACCTCACCAGCATGTATTATTTTCTGACTTTTTAATAATCACCATTCTGACTGGTGTGAGATGATATCTCATTATGGTTTTGATTTGCATGTCTCTAATGATCAGTGATGTTGAGCTCTTTTTATGTTTTTTGGCCACATAAATGTTTTCTTTTAAGAAGTCTGTTCATGTCTTTTGCCCACTTTTTGATAAGGTTGCTTTTTTTTCTTATAAGTTTAATTTCCTTGTAAATTCTGAATATTAGACCTTCGTCAGATGGGTAGATTGCAAAACTATTCTCCCATTCTGTAGGTTGCCTGTTCACTCTGATGATAGCTTCTTTTGCTGTGTAGAAGCTCTTTAGTTTAATTAGATCCCATTGAGATAAGGGAATTCTTGAGCACTGTTGGTAGAATGTAAATTAGTACAGCTATTTATGGAAAACTGCATAGAGGTTCCTCTAAAAACTAAAGATTTAAAAACCAGTATGTTGAAGATATATCTGCATTCTTAATAAAAAATATGAAATAAACCTATATATATCAATAGATCCATGAATTTAAAAAATGTGGTATGCATACACAATGTTATTCATCCTTAAAAAAGAGGAAGGAAATTTTGTCATTTGTGACAACACAGATGAACCTGAAAGATACTAAACTCAGTGAAATAAGCCAGGCACAGAAGAACGAACACCACATGATCTCACTTGTATGTGAAATCCAAAACAATTTAACTCAAAAGTAGAGAGTAGAATGGTGGTTACCAGAAGCTGAGGGTTAGGGTTGGGGAGATGAGGTCAAAGGGGACAAAGTTTCAATCAGATAAGAAAAATGAGTTTTTTCAGATCTATCACACAGCATGATGACTACAGTTAATAATAATGTATCATATATTTAAAAATTACAAAGAGTAAATTTCAAATGTTCTCACCACAGAAACATAAGTATTTGAGGTGATGAATATATATGTCAATTAGTTTGATTTAATCATTCCACATTTATATTCACATATCATAACATCACTTTATGCCTCATAAATACATACAATGATAATCTGTCAATTTATAATAAAATAAAAATTGCATAGATAAAAACATTAAATGTGTCTCCCTAACCTGACCCCATTACCTCTTACCTTCTCTGCTTTTTACTTTTTCTATAGCCCTTATCACCATATGATGCAACTTTATATTTTACTTACTTTGTCAACTTTCTTATTTATTAGAATGCAAATTCTTCATATTTAATAGAGGGTAAATTCCATGACGGCAGAGGTTTCATCTGTGTAACTCATTGCTATATCTTCAGAATCTAGACTACCACTGGACATATGATAGTGATTGACTTAAATAATTTTTAAAAAGTGTTTAGTTAACTAATTTACATGGAGAAATATAACTATACATATGTAAATATATAAATATAACTTGTGTTACATGATACTTTACATGATAAATATATTATGTACATTCTGACTACTGTATATACTCAGAGTAGACAGTGAAGCTTGGTAAGAATATTAAAAACTAAAAATTTCTTGGGGAGTATGCAACCACACTAAGAAACTTGATTATACATGTAGTACTGACTAAATCTCAAACTATAATCTTGAATATGTTTCTCAAAAAAGTAACTTTATTTAATTGCCCTTAATTTCTAGCTTGAGCCTCATTATGCCTGGTAGCAGAATCAATTTCTGAGAATTCAGAATAAACATACTCGATTGAAGGTAGACACAGAACAATCCAAAATTATTCTTTTTCTTTTTTCTTTTGCTTATTTCTAAACCTAAGGAAGTTGACTTATCTGGTCCTTGGTCATCATTTTCTACATTGCTGGCATCTGCTGAAATGGGCCCATTCCCACTTATTCCCTTTGAATGGCTACTGGCAGCATTCCCTGGCTTCCTTTCATCTTACATCCAGGACCTTGTCATCGTTCTTTCCATTACATTTGTGCCCCTCTGGAGGAGGGTTTGTAGGTACACCAGACAATTTTTGCATGCTCTCCCAAGTTGCTCTGAAGGCACAGGAAACTTCAGGGGAGGATGCTAGTGGACAGGGGATATCTTTAAACTACTCTCCCTAGATAAGCTACATTGCCATTTCCTCTTGATTGCTACTACTTCATCATCCTAACATGGGGAACCCCCTCAAATATCATCCTCCAGAGCCACAGATGGAAAGTGAGGTACATGTTGACTATGTCTGAGGGCTCAAACCTACAATGTGATTAGTGGTAGAGACGGCCAGCTGTCCACCAAAATACCATGATTTTCCTGCCATAGTTTGGAGTTATTGCTGTGATGAGTCTATATAACCAGAGGCTGAGATTCCAAGTTCCCCTTACATCTAGTTGAGGGTATGTGACTAATTCTTGCCAATTGAATATTAATGGAAATGATGTATTTCATTTCTATGCCAGGATTTATAAGAAACAGATAAGAATTTTTCAATTTCTGTTTTCCCTTTTAGCTACTGGATACCAAGGCTCTAGGGAACTGAAAAGCCCCCAAAATGGAAGGAGCCTGGGTACCTGAGTCACCACATAGAGAAAAGCAGCCTGCCAATCAGACCCACCTCCTGGGACTATTGTGTAAGAAATAAAATATTATTGTATTGCACCTCCATATTTGGCTGCTGCAGCAAGAATTACCTTAACAAATAGAGTTCATTGCTCCTCTGAAACGGGGTCTGGAAATGGAGAGCAAACACATTCCTAGTATATACACTGGTGTATTGCTTCTTCTCTCATATAATCCAACCTCAGCCCATGGATTCTTCATCTAGTCTATATTTATGTTAATTCCTGGGTGATATTTATTCTTTTTTGGGTATTATTTGGCACAGGGCCAGCTCTGTTCCCTAGGGAAACCCAAGTCTTTGTCCTGTGTTTCAAAAGTATGCTTTGAAATTTAAAGTTGAGCATTACCTAGAAAATTTTTCTTTGCATTCTCATTGCCATAATCCTTCTGAGGCTGCTGGATGCTTCAGGCTGAATGGAAGTTAGAGAGGATAACTTGTAGTTATGGTAGTTTGAGTTGAGGAGATCAACCTCAATGGAGATCATATCTTCTTACCTCTTCTAACAGGGCATCAGGAAGGACTTTCTATATAACTACACTAAAAGTCTAAGAAAAAATACTTTTCTCAAGAGAGTGCTTAAATGAGCTTTGCCAATATCTGCCTTGGTGACCTTCCTTGGCACTTTTTTGTTTAACGTGCACTTCTGACCAACACATGATTTCTTTATTCAATATTGCAATCAAATTATCTTCAATGTTGATGATTGGAATTTATTTGAATTTTTAAGGTTACTGTATTTATCTGTGTTCTCATCAACTGCACATTTATTTGATATAATTTATATCCAAAGATGATCAAATGTCCCCTAATTCTATGATTTTGGGAGCAGAAACTACCTACCCACTCCCCATGTTCTTAAACGCTGACTTATTTGGGAGATATTCCTTTCTTTTTTAATTTGGCAACCAACTCACAGCTTCCAGGAGCTGAACTAAATCTATATACCTAATCCAAATACTAGGCAAAATCTCTAAAGTTATAGAAGGTCATACAGGATAGTTATAGAGATATATGGAAAGATTACCTTTCATACATTTTTAGTAAGCAAAGGAAAAGGCCCTGATGATGAATACAGGGATTTGAAACCATATGCAGATATGCGAAGAACCCTGGCTGTGGCAACTTGCATGGCTAGGCTAATTCAAATGTGATTATTATCACTCAGTACAAGGGTTCAGCTGAGACAGCAAACATTCAGTTTAAATAATAGTAGTCACTTAATTTTTCAGTTTAAATTATAAAATTTTGTATAACCAGGGGTACCTGTACTTACAGATTATCCATTATAAGGAAATGAGTACTCTTAAATATTCATTAACAAGTACTGGGCATTGCACTGTATTATTCTGCTTGCTACGTCAACTAAAGTCTTCCCTTTAACTCTGGAGATAGGAAATTAATTTAATATCAGGTCTAGGGATTATTCAAACATCTGCGTATTTAACAGGAACTTAAACATGGTTGACCTTATGAAAGCGGGATGTATGATTTTTCTTCTAGAATTGGAAGAGATTGCTTCATGCACTCTCTGTACTTCTCAGATAATGATAATGAAACTGACACCCAGAAAGGTAAAACACTTGCCTAAGGTTATCCTTTTTCTACAGAATGAGAAACAATCACAAAGAAATGCATATTATGAGAAAAAGAATCACTGATAATAATAGGGAACATGTTTGTAATATAATTAATGTATGTTGTAATATATTTATTTGTTTATACATACACACATATACATACATACACACACACACACACACACACACACACACATACACATGAAGAATAGTGTGTGCTCTTATTGTCTCTTTCTCTCTCTTCCCCCACACACTATATTTGCTTCATTAAGCAAAAAGCATGGAATGTCAATGTATTAAAATGCATGAAACAGCCTACTAATTTTCTCTATTTTTAGAATAGTATTTGCTATGGACACATGTTCAGGGGCCTTGACAATAGAACCACCTAATAAAATTGAAAACAAATAATAAATGAGGCACCCAAATATGGATACTGAAGCAGTTTGAATGTTCAGTTAAAACTCTAATATAACATTGAAGTAAATTATGGCAATCATTGTTATTTTGCTAAGTACTTTGATGTTTATTGAATTCTTTTTTTTATTGCATTTTAGGTTTTGGGATACATTTGAAGAACATGCAAGATAGTTGCATAGGTACACACATGGCAGTGTGATTTGCTGCCTTCCTCCCCTTCACCCATATCTGGCATTTCTCCCCATGCTCTCTCTCCCCAACTCCCCACCCCCCAGTCTCCCTCCCCTATTTCCCCCCAACAGACCCCAGTGTGTAGTGCTCCCCTCCCTGTGTCCATGTGTTCTCATTGTTCAACACCTGCCTATGAGTGAGAACATGTGGTGTTTGATTTTCTTCTCTTGTGTCAGTTTGCTGAGAATGATGGTTTCCAGGTTCAACCATGTCCCTACAAAGGACTCGAACTCATCGTTTTTGATGGCTGCATAACATTCCATGGTGTATATGTGCCACATTTTCCCTGTCCAGTCTATCATCGATGGGCATTTGGGTTGGTTCCAGGTCTTTGCTATTGTAAACAGTGCTGCAATGAACATTCGTGTGCATGTGTCCTTATAGTAGAACGATTTATAATCCTTTGGATATATACGTTCATTGAATTCTTGTAACAACCTGATGACTAATATAAGGATTGTCATTTTAAAGAGGCAGAGACTGAAGCTCAGTTTGGTTAATGAAACTTTTTACACAACAATTAAGTGGTAGACCAAAATTTGAACATAATTTTGTCTCATTTCAAACCCTTTCACTGAGCATAACATGTTACCATCTTAACCATCCAAAGAAAAGGAAGTTCAGCTTTTTTCAAACTCATTTTCCTTTTTCTTTCTGATCTACTTCTTACTATAACAGGTTTACTGATGCACTTGTCCAGATGTTTGTTAGGGCCCTTGTACTCATGTTCTCTAGTGCACATCAAAGATATTCGGACACATAGGGTATCAGCTGCCCTAGTGACTAGAACATTAGCACACAGTTGAAGGGAATCTTCCATTAGAAAAACTTCCAAAATCCAATAGTCCATGAAGACAAATTCTTCCTCAATCATCTCCTTAGTGATCTCTAAAGAGCCACAGAATAAGAAGGGGTGACCCTCAGTAAAACTTAGCAGTAACTTAAAGATGAAAATTATATTTTGAAACATACATCATTAATGTTATTGCAGCTACCATTTCTTTCTTTTTCTTTTCAAAACCACAATGAGATACCATCTCATGCTAGTTAGAATGGCGATCATTAAAAAGTCAGGAGACAACAGATGCTGGAGAGGATGTGGAGAAATAGGAATGCTTTTACACTGTTGGTGGGAGACAGTGTGGCGATTCCTCAAGGATCTAAAACTAGAAATTACCCAGCAAACCCATTACTGGGTATATACCTAAACGATCATAAATCA
The DNA here is from genome assembly GCF_001604975.1 of Cebus imitator. NCBI lineage: Eukaryota > Metazoa > Chordata > Mammalia > Primates > Cebidae > Cebus > Cebus imitator. The sequence goes on along the minus strand of NW_016107424.1, from coordinate 2,017,699 downwards.
TTCTATTATAAAGACACATGCACATGTATGTTTACTGCAGCACTGTTCACAACAGCAGACTTGGAACCAACCCAAATGCCCATCAATCATAGATTGGATAAAGAAAATGTGGCTATTAAAAAATCTGGAAACAATGGATGCTGGAGAGGATATGGAGAAATAGGAATACTTTTACACTCTTGGTGAGAGGGTAAATTAGTTCAACCATTGTGGAAGACAGTGTGGCAATTCCTCAAGGATCTAGATATAGAAATACCATTTGACCCAGCAATCCCTTTACTGGGTATATACCCAAAGGATTATATATTGTTCTATTATAGAGACACATGCATACCTATGTTCATTGCAGCACTGTTTATTACAATAGCAATGACTTGGAAGCAAACCAAATGCCCATCAATGATAGACTGGATAAAGAAATTGTGCACATATACATCATGGAATACTATGCAACCATAAAAAGGATTGAGATCATGTCCTTTGCAGGAACATGGATGAAGCTGGAAACCATCATTCTTAGCAAACTGACACAAGAACAGGGAACCAAACACCACATGTTCTCACTCATAAGTAGATGTTGAAAAATGAGAACACATGGACACCAGGAGGGGAGCATCACACACTGGAGTCTGTTGAAGGGTGGAGTCTAGGGGAGAGATAGCAGGGCGTGAGGAGATTGGGGAGGGATAACATTAGGAGAAATACCTAATGTAGGTGATAGGGGATGGAGGCTGCAGACCACCATGGCATGTGTGCACCTATGTAACAATCCTGCAAGACCTGCACATGTTCCCCAGAACTTAAAATATCATAATAAAAAGAAAATATGGCACACATATACCATGGAATATTATGCAGCCATAAAAAAGGATTCAGACACATAGGGTATCAGCTGCCCTTTGCAAGGACATGGATGAAGCTGGAAACCATCATTCTCAGCAAACTAACACAAGAACAGGAAACCATACACTGCATGTTCTCACTTATAAGTGGGAATTGAACAATGAAAACACATGGACATAGGGAGGAAACCATCACACACTGGGACCTTTCAGGGGTTGGGGGATAGGGGTGGGTTAGCATTCCGAGAAATATCTAATGTAGATGATGGGGTGATGGATACAGCAAACCACCGTGGCATGTGTTTATGCAGCAAACCTGTACATTCTGTACATGTACCCCAGGTCTTAAAGTATAATAATAATAATAATTTTAAAAAAGGATCTAGGATAGAGGTCACAAGGTGAAACCTGCCTGAGCAGAACAAGGGCTTCCCACGCTTGCTTTCACCAACCTCCTAAAAAATCTTCTCAGACAATGGCCATAATTCCAATCAGCATCTTGAAGGAGATTAATGGACATGCAGAATAACTGAAAAATACCCCTTACTTCCAGACACTTTGCACTTATTTATAGAGTACAGGCTAGGTGCTATTCCTTGTGCCAGGTCAGGGAAGAATCAGTCAAGGCTGCTGCATTCAAGGAGCCTACAGTCTAATAATTGTTACGCTCTTTTTCTTATCAACATTCCCATGGTGAGGTTGGACTAGCACTTCCAACCTGGGATCAGCATTATCAACTAAGGTAGCTAATTGTATGAAATATATGGCAGTATGGCAATTCCAACTAAAACACAAAAGACTCATGAACTGATGCAAAATAAGTTCCCAGCACATTGACATATTAAGAATCACTCACTAGTAGCCAACAGCACATTTCACTACAAACCTGAAGCTGCCTTCTAGATGTTGGTGTGCACTGGAGGACAGAGTTCAAAGGCCAGACATTTATCTTTATCATACATTTGTACAAAGACTATTCCAGACATTTATCTTTATCATACATTTGTACAAAGACTACTCCAGGTAAACATTTCCAAGTTTAAATTGGTTCCTTCACTGACCATCAGTTTTAATTATGCCTTTAGACCATTTGCATGGTGTTTGTCATGCAAGTACCCTTATTAGAACATAGGATATCTCTTTAAGAGCTCATCCAGTTTTCTTCTCTGCCCATAGCCTATAGCTTTTGACTTCAGCCTGCACACTCTTTTCTCCACCCACATGTCATAACCACCTCCCCCTAGTCCATGAAATCAAATCTCTGAGTGCGTGAATGTCAAAACAATGTGCTAATGTGGAATCCAGCCACCCAAGTTTGCTCTAAGCACAGCTATTGCAAAATCCAATCTATTTTATCACTCTGTCTTCTTGCTGGATTTAGCAGCTTCATAATTCCACACCTCTGTCAACGAGACCCTTATTATGCAGGCTTCTAAACATTTTACTTGGGGAAAGAATAAACAACATATTTAGTACTAATGAGGTGAGATACTGCTTTTATATTTGCATAACTGTTTAATGATTGTGATATCTTCAGCAGTTTGGGCTCAGGAAGCTTGCTTTGATTGATGCGGTTTTTCAATGGGAAGCTCTTGCAGACAACTAGCTACTTGCAGAGTGCAGTTTGTTAAATAATCTGGATGTGGGGCTTCAGAACTATTGCAAAATAGAGCTCCTATCTTCCATTCACCATGGATGTTCTACAGGTAACAATGTTATTCATGTTGTTTACATTTGAGCATCAACATTTAAAATGGAGTGTTCATCAACCAGGGAAATTTAATGGTATTTTTTCTTGTACTTTTCTCCCCCTTCCCTCTGCTGTACAATGACTGCAAAACACCAACAATTTTAAATAATTTGTCTTGCCCTAATTCATCCCAATTCTTCTTGCCTGTGTGAGTCTTTCGAAGATCATTTACTTAAACAAACATTATTTGGTATCATTTAGGAAAACAGAGTTATAGATTCCAAACTAAGCAAAACTGATAGCAGCAACATTTGGTCCGAAGAATTTGGAATCAATAGAATAACTGCAAAATTAACTTCAGGATATGTTAAATACAAAGGCAAAACAAAAAGAATAGAGCCTGTGGCCAAAAATAGCTAGATTTGAACCCCAGCTGTGCTACTTAGTAACTCAGTGAACTTGGGCTACTTAATTGACACTTAAGTTCTTTATCTATATATGGGTATTTAAAAATATCAACCTTATTTGTTCTAAGGACTCATGAGATAATGAATGCAAAAATGCCACTGTGTGGGTGACACATATTAGGCACTCCATACACCTTTGTTCTTATCATTATCATTAAAACACTCACAGTTAGGTGGGTACATAGATCACCGATAACCCTATATGGAAAAACAGAAGCAGTACTAGAGCTGAGTGTTCACAAGAATACTAGAGAAGAGCAGCTTTTATTTCTCTCTGTGTTTAATCTCTAAACTTTGAGAGCAAAGGCTACTCTCAATTCACATCCAAACCTTTAACACACATAAGGTACCTTAAAGAGTTTCCAAATTATTCCCCTGCCAGTGGAGAAAGGACCTTCTCAATTATGGGAGACAGTCTTCAAACAAGCAGCAGTCAGTGCCTTGCAACATGTTAAAGTTTTAACCCCTAAGTCTCTATGAAGTCATGCTAGCCTACCAGAGATCACATCCAAAGGGAAAAATGAGAGAGGTCTTAAATTAGGCTGGGAGACTCTAGGGAGACATGCAGGGTAGCCTAGCAGACTCTTCCTTTAACAGGTACTTTTTCTACCTCTACTCAGAATAGCAGGTATAGAGCCCGTAGACCTGGATGTAAATCCTGATTCTATTACTCACCAATCTACAAAAAAGAGCTCTGTCCTTTTTACTTCAGACAGCTATTGTAAGAATCACATGGGATAATGTAATAAAGAGTGCTTAGTAAATTTTAAAACACTTTATATATACTGGTTACTCTCTAGCTGAGACAAAGTAAGACACTATTTAATTAGATATTCAATTTAAATTTACTTTTGAGTTTTCTTAACTAGTAAATGTGAGTCTTAAGAGTAGTAAATTTATTTTTTTCCCTTTATAAATACGTGGGGTAAAACGTCAATGTTTAGCATTATTAGACAATATCAGGGTAGAAGACAGAGCCTTAAGAGTAGACCATTCTTAAATACCTGCAGATCACTTTAGTTACTTTTATCCAAAACATATCTGTGGCCCATGAAATGTTAACATAGGGTTAACTATCATTATTATAGAGTAAGCTAAAATAATTACTGACAATTGAGTAAAAGGTAGGTTTCACAATGAATGAGCTGAGTTTCTGAAATATTTTAAATTCTACATGGATGAGATTTAATAAGTTTAACCTCAGTAGGACATCAGAGTCCTTCCCTCAGGGGAAAAAAAAAGTATGGTCCATTAGTACCTAATAGGAAATAACACACACTTGAATGAATTGCCTAGGTTCATTTTACTTTTCTTTATATGAGGTATATATTTTGATAGATAATATTGTAAAATCAAATATGCTAGCACAGAACTACAACATGCTCATTTTTTTTACTTACTCTTTCATGTATTTCCTTCAAATGGATCTATGTGAGTACATAAACTACAGTAAAGTGTCATGAAGCATAATCTGATTTGATTTTAAAATCCACATTGGAAATTGTTATTCTGGACCACAATAAAAATTTCCTCCAAAAAACTTTTTTTGAATTGAGAAATTCAAAACAATACATTTTAGGTTCTTTCTCTAGTTGGATTCCTTCTACATTTCAGGTACTGTACTGGGGCATGGGGAATTGACATGAATCAAACATGATGCTGCCTTTGCACACAGCTTAGCCTGCTAAGCCTGTGGCCTGGCTAGCACTGTCATAACCCTGGCATGTGATATGAAGAGAAAGCAGCAAGTGTGAGCATAAAGATTTGAGAGCAAGTGGGAGGGAGAATTGATTAAAAAAAATAAAAACTGGAACTGAGAGAGAAGAAAGAAGAGAGACTCGAGGCCTTCCAAACCTCTCATTGAGAAAGAATTTTAGATATCACTTACTTTTCATAAATTACTGTTTATAGGTAAGTTTTAAAATTTTATAGCTCCAACGAAATGCCAGGTTTAATGTTTCATATTACATAATATGCTGCGAATTGCGGCATTAAAATAAGGATTGGCTAGAGACTTCAAGCTGTAAAATCTGTTTTCATGTCTTTATTATGTTTTGGGACATAGTGATCATACTACAGTGAAAATAGGGTAAAACAAGCCTTTTTAATAAAAGGGGAATTAAATAAAAATTTGGTGCTCAAAACTATAATTACAAACCATAGGTAGGTATTTGAGCTTGGACACTGTGGAGTATTATTTTCATTTATGCTTGGTTAAATGCATGCAATGTTGCTGCAATTTGTTGTATCACTGAGATGGTTGGCATTGTACAAGCTGGAAATACGGGTTGAGGTACCACTTAACTTAAATGTTAAATCTTTTCCAAATCAATGGCAATGAGTTGCCAATTCTTATTTTTAAAAGGGGCATGAATTAGTTAAAAAAGATTACTCATGATTCATCTGAATGTTATTGTGTTAAAAATACATCTTGGAAATTTACTCATTTTATGGATTTCACTTTCCCCTACAATATTGATAAACAGCAGGGACAAAAATCTGGGTTTCTTTAATAAAACATTACGTGTATTCTACAAAAGCACGGAAAAGGCATGGAAATCCACTTTTCTGAGAACCAATTCTTTTCAACCCCTCTAGCTTTCATGCGTTGTCCTTTTATGAGCCATCTTTCTGTCCCTGCCTGAGGCAGGGTCATAGGAAGTTGGTGACACTCTTGTGGCAAGAATAGCACCACTGCTGTTAAGCAGAACATTTTTTATCTCATACATGAATCTTTAAAAATGTGACCACTTATTGGTCTAGTGCATCTTGATTCTCCAACTTGCTTTCCATTTCTTTTGATGCCTACAGTTATCCAGCCTTTATCCTTTTTTGCAACAGTGTCTCCTAGAGCTTAAACATATCCAAATTTGTACCTAAGTGCAAGATTGCAAGTTTCCATTCATCCCACTTTCTCTGTGATTTGACAAATACCTGGGCAGTTACAGGAAAATGTCTGCTACCTTTTGCTTTTTGCAAAAGATAACTAAATGGTGAAAGGCTCATACAGGAAACACAGGCTCCCACGAAAGTTAATACAAAGTCTATTTTCCATAGATGAATTAACTGCCTACCATAAATGATAAGGAAAGTAACAGATTTGATGACAGCAGCAATCTTTTAGACATACTAAATGCAGTATGCATGCATGTCCACAAGTCAATATGATGTATTGGAATGAGCAGGGCACATTTGCCTCAATTTATAAAAAATGTTTATCCAACAGTATACAACTCATCACAAGCAAACCACAAGAAAAGAAAAAAAAAAGAGAAAAAAGAAAGAGAAAGAAAAAACCCATTTTGTCCTAACTACAGTTGACAGGAGTACCAGACCATGGGTCATAGAGAAATTTCATCTTCTCCCATCTTTCATAACTTTCCAAGGCAGGTGTCAGTGCCATTTACATATGTCTTCTGTTTTTAATCACAGAAGTAAATATTTACAGTGGATGTTTATTTTCTGCAGACTGTGGGGGCATAAGAAAAGTGTCGACACAGAAAATGTTTCTAAAAGCTGAATGTAGATTTGTGTTTGGTTTGTATTTTATTAATGTATATCAGTAGACTTGACCCTAGCTTGAATTTTAAGGCTTTACATTGAGCTTAGTAGTTAATAGTTATTCATCATTCAATGCTGTTTTTGTGACCATGATGATCTTTCTGGCTAGGTAAGTTTATGCTGCCCTTTTTAAATTTACACTGGCCTAGTTCATCTCTTTCTTGTGATATTCTAATCATCTCTTGGTGTGTGAGGGTGGGGTGGGAGGTGGATTACTAGCTATGGATCTGCAGTCATAATTGACTGGTGTTGGAATGAAGGATTCCTACTGTAGACAACATGAGTTGCTAAGATTCAGTCATAGGCAAAAGCCACCAGGAAGTATCAACATTGGAACCTCAATATCACCAACTCCAAATGCTAGCAGACACAGGTATAAAAGTAAAAAATTCAATTTTTTGTCACTAAACCGGCAGTTTATATTGGGAGAAGTTGGGCTTATATCATGAGTGAAACAGGAATAAATAAGAAAGTTCCCAAAGTACTTGACACTAACAAGGATGTAGGTACAGATAAAGGGTGAGTGTGTCAGAGAGGCTACATTGTTAATAAACACATCTCTGGGCATATACTGATACTCCTGACGTTTCTTAACAGTGTAAATTGTAGTTATTATTTCTCCCAAATCATTAAGTTGTTTTCTTATCCATCACCAGTATAGTTAGAAAGTGGAACTATAACAATTCTTGAAATAATCTAGCTTGGTTTAGAGTGATATGAAACCAAGAAGCAAAAAAGTCAGAGATGAATTTTAAGAACACCTATGAAAATTGAATTATCTGGTGCACATTGTATTTACCTAGAGAAGTAGGGTTTTGTTGTTATTGTTGTTGTTGTTGGTTGGTTGGTTTTGGTTTGGTTTTTAAATATTCCAATCCCTGGGCTCCACTCAAACCAATTTAGAATATATGGAGGTTAATCTCAAACACCAATATGTGTTTCAAAGCTTTTAGGTAATTTAAATGCATAGGAAAAATTAAGAACCACTGGTTAAATTCTACCAGTCCTGGAAGTTAAGTTCAGCATTTTAGAGAAAATTGAGACAAGTAAATAACTAAAATTTTAAGTATGAAATATTGTGAAATAGAGATGAGATAGTTAAGTTACTAGTTACTGAAAATTATTTTTCATTATATTGATTAATTCATTCAATAAACACCTACTGAATGGCAACTTATACCAAGCACAGTACCAAGGATATGAGCAAAAAGCAAAATCACAAGCAGCTTAACATCTTGTGTCTTTTAAGGAAACCCAAATGCACAACTCCCTTCTGCCTATGGACCATTAAAAGGGACTAGGGATAGCCAAAGGTCATTTAGGAATTTCCCTGGACCTCTTCTTTTGTTCACATCCTGGTCTTTCACAGATGCTCTCTACTTGACTTGATATCCTCTTCCCTACAACCCTGATTCAGTCTCTGGCCATTTGAGCCTATTTACATGCGACCTTCTCACCACTATATTTTCCTTATATTTTTGGTCTTTATGGTACTCTCTGATTCTGTGTTTCAGATTTCCTTGAATAGGTTTTTGCTATTCAAAGAATTATTCTTTTGGTAATTCTGGTTTACTAGTAAAAAAAGAATTCCATACATACGTATTTACTCTTATACTTCAAGAAATGTTTTGGTGAATCAGAGAAATAAACTCATTTTTTACAAGTTAGTTATACAGGAGAAATCATAACTGATAGGCATTCATTGAATGCTTACAAAACTCAGGCTCTTAAGAAGTGGGTCTCAATCTGGGTTGTATGTCAGAATCAACTTGTGGTAGCAGGTGTCGGGGAAAGGGGTTTGAAAATAAGATTCTTTGGTACCACTCAGAGCAACTGAATTAGAAACTCAGGGTTGGGGGAATGTATGGAAGGTGAACAACTAATTTTTTAAAAGCTAGCCAGATAAGTTGCATGCATGATGAAGGTTTAAAAGCACAATCCTAAAAAAAAAAGAAGATATAAAGAAATCCCATTTTCAGTAGCTTTTAAAATTCACTGGAAACCTTAACATGGTCTACACTCTCTTCTCTTCAGCACCTACAGGAAGCTCATAAAATAAATTCCATTGTCCTTAAGAGAGAAGAGAAGAAAAAAAAAAATTCAGGCTAGGCATGGTAGCTCACGCCTGTAATCTTAGCATTTTGGGAGGCTGAGGTGGGTGGATCACAAGGTCAGGAGATCAAGACCATCCTGGCCAACATGGTGAAACCCTGTCTCTACTAAAAAATACAAAAATTAGCTGGGCATGGTGGCACATGCCTGTAGTCCCAGCTACTCAGGAGGCTGAGGCAGGAGAATCATTTGAGCCTGGGAGGCGGAGGTTGCAGTGAGTGAGCTGAGATTGTGCCACTGTATTCCAGCCTGGCGACAGAGTGAGACCTCCATCTAAAAAAAAGAAAAGAAGGCCGGGCGCGGTGGCTCACGCCTGTAATTCCAGCACTTTGGGAGGCCGAGGCAGGTGGATCACGAGGTCAAGAGATCGAGACCATCCTGGTCAACATGGTGAAACCCCATCTCTACTAAAACTACAAAAAATTAGCTGGGCATGGTGGCGCGTGCCTGTAATCCCAGCTACTGAGGAGGCTGAGGCAGGAGAACTGCCTGAACCCAGGAGGTAGAGGTTGCTGTGAGCCGAGATTGCGCCATTGCACTCCAGCCTGGGTAACAAGAGCGAAACTCTGTCTCAAAAAAAAAAAAAAAAAAAAAAAAAAAAAAAAAAAAAAAAAGAAAAGAAACTCAACTAAAGGACACTGATTTTTCATTGTGAGTCACAGCTTGGATTAATGCCTCACACTTTCCTTTTGGCATATATTTTTATTTTAAAATTTAATGGCATGCTTTTGATTGAATTATTTTAAAGATACTTTATTCTTCAAAACCATAACTATACTATTCCTTCAAAAATTGTTATTCTTCCCAAACTTATATGGCTTTTGGAAAGAAAAAAGAAAACAAGGTAGTATCAAAAACAGATCAAGCCGCAATCAATCAATCAGCACTTTTAGTCTGAAAAGAAAAATAAGTGTTATCAACCTCTAAAGATTAACAGGTACCCTTTAATTTATTTTGAAAACCTGGTTACTAGTTGTATAACTCTATCACATCTCCCTAAAACTATCTGTTTCTTCATGGACACAGCATGGGGTTTCTCAATCTTTCTAACATCCTCTTTAATTACACAGCAGGCAATTGTGTACTTCACATTCATCCACAGGCTCCCCAACTAGTAGTACCATTGTGCTGAACACAGCATGAGGCCTCTCCATTTCTGCAAAACAGCTTTCTCATAGAAATTTCATCTGTAGACTAATGGTTTCACTTCAGACTTCCTTTCTCAAGTGGAAATACCACATTTTTACTATTAGACTTTTTCTTCTTCCCTTTACCTTATCCACAGTCCTTTCCTCTGCAGGGAAATATATGGAAAAAATAAACAAACCCTGCACTATTGAAGTAATGTCCTTTCTTTGTAGGAAAAGCCTTAAGGTATGTTCATCTTTTATGTGTTGGAAATTCCACATCATTTTTTTCTATTTTGACATAAAAATTTCATATTTTATTCCTTTAAAATATTTTTTAATTAAAAAATAGGAAGTCTTGGGTTTTCATAATTTATACATGGCCTTCTATTTAGACTTATTCATGTTTGGAATCAAGTCTGTGTCAATATTTTTATTCTGAAATTATAGAAAGGAAATACTTTTATAAAAGCAATTGACAGGCTGGGTTGACTACAAAGTAAAATCCTATTTTGAAATTTTTATTCAAATCACTAATGCATATGGCCTCAGTTTCTTAGCAGTAAAGTATTATCATATCAGAATCATTTACACCAATAATTTTGTCTGTATTTTTCATTCATTCTCTGTTTTCCTTCATAATCATCAACTCTCTCAAAGCACTGCACTACAGTTGCCTATATACAACATAGACCTGAGTAGGACATTGTTTCTGGCTACAAAATGTTTGAAATTTAAATGATGTGAAAGAGATGGAAAACTGAATAAAATAGTGACATCAGAATGTAATGAGTATCGCAAGAGACATACAAAGTGCTATGCAGGTTCTGAGAACCAATAAAGTCATTTCACCAGAGTAGATAGGTAAAGGAAGTCTCTATATTTATTTAAGATCATCATCAGCTCCACCATCCTTCATGACTATAGTGAACAAATTCCTTCAAGATGCATAAGTACTCAGGTACAACCCAGGTTTGTTTTACAAGGAAAGGAAATTAACTTTCCTCCACAGAAGAATGAGGTGCAAAAATCATAGCTGCCTCTATTTGTCTCCTCAGGTATCTGAGTGTAGGACCTGAATGGCTCTGGATAGACAGCCTCCTTCTACTGGTATAGATGCACTGCCTTTTGATAGCAATGTGCTTGTCAGCCCACTTAGCATGCTGCCAGTTATTCCCACAGATTGAAGAGGGAGAGGCAAAATTATTATCAAAACTGAATCTTAGCTTTGTTAAAGAATTGGTAAAGTTATCTTCAGAACTTCACACTATTCTTTTGGGATCTTTTCCACTCTTATTCAGCACACTCATATCTACCAACTTGCTTCAGGAATTCTGGGGCATGTCGTATTGAAATATACTTTTAGATCCTTCAAATTTACATAAAGAGGTAAATTATTGATATTATATAAATTTATGCTATTAGCAATGATGAGAAATTACTAATGGTAATGAGTAACTCATAATCTTTGTATATATTTTATAGTCTGCAATACCCTTTTGCCATTATTTTCTTATTTGCTCATTGCATTAGCTTTGTGAAGTAGTTAATGCAGATGTTATTATCTATATTTTATTGATGGTGAAAATAAGGGTAAAAGATTATGTCATTTATCAGAGTGACACAATATGCAAGTGTCATTGCTAGTACTAAAACAGTAGGTTTTCTTACTTTAAATTCATTGATAAACACATAATTCATGGTCAAAGTTCAGGTGCCCATTCTGTTCTAAGAAATCTATTTGGAAGTTTTTTCAGTTCTTAAGAAATTAGGCATAAAGACAGTTATTTATTTTACCTTCATATTTAACCAGCCCTCATTATATTACCAGAGACATATAACTTTTCTGATAATGTTTGCTTTGTACTTTAAGTCTGCTGTTTGTCATTCGGAAAGCATTAAACCAGGAGAAGAAGGAAAAAAAACACCCCACAGGAAATCAACATTTAAAATTCAAGACTGAAGCATGATTTGGACAATTAAGGATGCCAAGTGGTATCTGCTGATACCATAGCTGTCACTCAATAGCTTTCTCAGGATTCTCCTCCAGCAACAAAAAACAAAGTGTCTAAGCTTAGCCAAAGTAGGACCAATGATGATATGGAGTGACAGAGCTTTCATTGCACAAGAGACAGTTTAGCTAGTTCTTTCATTGGACTCCTCTAAGACGCATATGGAGCATTCAGTCTATGAATGAAGCATGTGTGATCTTCAGGGAGAGCTGGCCAAAGCGTTAAAGTGCATGGATTTTAGATAAGTCAGTGTGAACATGTGGCACCGTGTGAATAAAATGTGATAGTGCCTATCAGAATGAGCCTACATCATATTCGTACTTGACACATTAAGCAAAGCTTTCAGTTCTGGGCCTACTGATGGTAGGATTGTGTTCACAATTGTTTTATGATAGCTTGTTCTGGAATTTTATAACCAAAGGCTCTTTATCTTCCCATGAGGAAAGACTTAAAGGAAGCACCATACGCTTATCAGTGTATTCTGCACCTCCAGGGTTGAAGATTCATTTGTTCTCACCTGCAAGCTAAAAAAACCTCAGCTTGTGAAATCTCCCAGCTAATTTTATAATTTCCATAAAGAACATTTCCTTTCCTTGTCCAATCAAAAGCACTGGACCTGAGAAATACAGCAATACCACATTCTTGAATTAGAATTTCTTTTCACATGAAATAAACAGGTGATTGTGTGTGTATATATGTATGCTACAATATATGTGTTCATACATGTTGAGCTAAACAAATGTGGGCAGTACCAATGTTTTTATTTTTTAATTTGCATCTTATTCTAAACCTCTAATTGATGTCAGTATAATTCTTCAGTATATTATTCGTGGATGATTTTAAACTCAGGGGTCCTAAAACTGGATTCTCCAGAAAGTAGGACCTGAAACAAAGTCTTAAGTGTGTATGTGCTTTCTTGGAAAATGTGATCCAGGAAACATAAAGGAGAGAATGGGGTAGTAAAACAAGAAAGAAGGGAAAACCAATAGAAAGATACCTTCTTGAGTTGGCTCTTTCTATGGTGCAACTGCTTGGCAAATCTCATGAGACCTTTTGAAGAACCTTATAAAGTACATTTTAGGACGTTATAGGGTAGGAAGGAAGGAGGCATCTGTTCATGAGCTTTTGTGTCCCATCCATCAAAGGTCTGTTCTTTGGAGTGCTTCTAAGTTGTACTTGGGTGAGCATGCAGAAGGCTGCCCTACTCCAGCAGCCATGTCAGCAGAGGCCTTCATGGAGGGCATGAGGGAAAATGTTGTCACAATATACCTGTACAAAACTGGCTGAAGTCACAGCAAAACTGGTTGCTCCTCTGGCTTTATAAGAATCTGTGGTGGCACATAAAAGGTGTCTGATATGTGGGTGCTCCATGTTTTATAAATAAGTTAGGCTCTAAAAATTCATTTGTGAGTCTATGAATGTTTTATTCCTCACATGAATTATCTAAATATCTACATCCTTCTGCCTATATAGACATATATAAAAGAATTCTCAGGGTAATCCATAGAGGCACTTTTAGCCCATGTAGATAAAAATATTAATTTATTACAATGAAAAATGGTGTTGGAACATATGATTATACCTCTATAGTACATTGTTTAAGCTGAAGATGCTATGCTGAATCTAGTAATTTCTGGGAAACAGCTACCAACACCCTTATCCAGACCAGCGGTGCTCTGGAATCACTCTTCAAATCAGCATGACAGGTGGGGGAAGAAGCAAAAGCTTTAGAGTGAAGGATTGAGGAAGAGTATTGGAAAAGATGAGTTTTCTAAATGGCTTTTAACAGTGATTGCATCACAACTTATTTTCTTCTCCTATTATTTTATAATACATATTGCTTTTATATTGTTTCCACTCCGACTATAGTCTTTAAGTCTGGGCCTGTGAGTCATATTCAAAATAGCATGGCTTAAGATTTTTATATAAGAACATTGTGAATTCACAGTGAGTTCTTTACTTTTTTTATTAATTTTTAAGTCATAACTTGAATGAGAAGAGAAAAATGGTGGACTGTGCCTAGTTATTCTATATTTTTATTATATTTGTAAATCAAGTAGTATAAAATGTTTAATATGGATTACATCCATTTCTACATATCTTTATTTGTAGAGTAAAAAAAATCTGGTTCACTACTTTTAAGTTCCTCTCTAAAAAATACTTTAAGTAGAAACGATTTTCTTAAGCACCGTTATCCCAAGAGGAAAACAATTTCTTGAAATTTTGACTCCACACTTCACCATTAGATTATGAAAAAGGTAATAAAAGCCATAAAAAGTTATGAAAGAGTTTTATCCATGAAAATGATAGAGTAAGAACATCCATAAGTCTAACCCTTCATAAAAGCAATGAAAAGCCTGTAAAAAAAAATAAATGCCAGAAACAACGTTTTTGGAACTATGAAAACGAAGTAAAAACCTTCAGCAACAAGGATGAAAGTATCTCAGGCAAAGGCAGCTAACTCTTAGTTAGAATAGTGGTATTTATGGCATTGTAGCTTACCATGGTCCCATTCCCCACTCTCCAGCTCAGTGGTGGCCCTGAGAGAAACAGCCTGCATTTGTGGTACAGGTACTGGTACCAGAGGGAACAGAATCAATCTTATTTATAAAGAATTATGGTTGTCTGACCTGTCTTGTAGCTGTATTGAGGAATAGCTTAAATGAATTTCCTTTGTCTCACCTGTTTTTTCAAAAAAAAATTTATGGACAGATGTATTAGTTACTGTGGTTTTTAGTTATAGATCATAGTCGGGGCCAACAATAGACTAACTGAAACATGAAAGGAAATGTTGGGAAATTAGCTATGTGGGAAAATAAAGATTTGAAACACTCTGACATATTCCTGAAAATCTAGAAGTCCAGGTACATGCCCAGGGTTGTATGCATGCTCTGAAAACAAAAACAAAACAAAACAAAAAACAAGAAAGCCCTAAGCTCCCACCTCTGGCTGATCTCTAAGCTCTGTGCATGTAGGAAGTGAAGTCTAAGTCAGAATTTTCAGCTACCTAGTTGAATGAAGAAGGTGTTTCCCAACACACACACAAACACACATACTCCATCTACAAAGACTGGAGAATGTGAAAAACGTTTTTTCCAGGTGTTTAAGGTAATCTCTGTTCAACTAGTAGCTAACCACTTAACTAACAAATAGAGATTTCATTCACCCCTCACAGCAAATAGAAACCTCACCAAATTATTTCAGAAAATTCAGTAAATAAACATCAAATAACAACTACAACATGCAACAGAAACAGATCTAAGAGGGTCAGAAATATGAGGCATGCAAAGGAATGAAAAAGTATGGCTCATACATAGAAAAGGATAGGGTGAGAGTAAACTGTCACACACAAAAAAGAAAGAAATTGTCTCTGAAGGAGCCCATACACTAGACTTAGTAGATAATGACTTTAAATCACATGTTTCAAGTATGTTCAAGGAGCTAAAGAAAATCAAGCCAAAATAACTAAACGAGCCACAAGAAAAATATACCATTAAAAAGAGATAGTCAATATATAGATAGAAATTATAAAAAGGAATCATTGACATAGTGGAGTTGAAAATTATGATAACAAAACTTGAAAATTTACTAGAAAGACTCAACAGCGAATTTGAGCAGAAAGAAGTATCAGTGGACAATAACTTGGGTCAATTGAGACTATTCAATCTGAGAAACAGAAAAAAGAATTTAAAAAATTAAAAGAACCTACAATATCCTATGTGATGTTATCAAGTATATTAACATATGCATAATGGGATTCCTAGAAGGAGAGGAAAGATAGAAAGTGATGAAAAAATAATTCAAAAAATAATGGCCAAAAAGTTCCTAAATTTGAAAAAAAGCAATAATTTATACATTCATGGACATTAATAAACTAAAAGACATCTACAACAAGATACATTATCAAATTGTAGAAAGATATAAACAAAGACAATATTATGAAAGCAGCAAGATATAGGCAACTTATCACTTAAAACAGATATTTTAAATGTTAATGGCTGATTTCTCATCAGAAACCATGGAGGCCAGAAGACAACAAAATGATGTACTCAAAATGCTGAAAAGAAAA
>NW_016107424.1:1970298-2001774 GCF_001604975.1 Cebus imitator | reverse complement strand
AAAAAAAAAAAAGAAAGAACACTGGTAAAAGTAACTACATAGGTAAACATGAAAGTGAGTATTAGTTTTTGCTTATAATTTTTAAAAATATCTAATTTAAAAGACAGTTTTATAAAACAATAATTATAAAGCTATGTTGATGGGCACACAAGGAATACAGGCATGATTTGTGAAAAGTATAAAGGGGAGGATAGAACTATAGGGGAGCAAATATTTTGTATATTATTAAAACTTAGCTGGCATTCATTCAAACTAGAATATTATAGATTAAGATGTTAAGTATCATCTCCAAGACAAGTACTAAGAAAATAACTAAAAAATACATAGTAAAAGAAGAACAAGAGAATTAAAACTGTACATTAAAAAAGATCTATTTAACACAAAAGTAGGCTGTAATGGATGAATTGCAGGACACGAAAGACATTACATATAGAAAAGATAGCAAAATGGCAAAAGTAAGTGATTCTTTATAATTACATTAAATATAAATAGATTCAACTGTCCAAATTAGAGACAGAGATTGGCAGAATAGATATTAAAAATATGACTCAACTATGTGATGTCTACAAGAGACCCACAAAAATTAAAAGAACCTACAATACTGTAGATTCAAAGACACACATAAGTTCAAAGTAAAAGGTTGAGAAAAGACATTTCATGCAAATAGTAACTAAAGACAGCCAGAGAGCTATAGTAATATCAGGGAAAAAAAAAGAAAAAGATCTTAAGACAATTATTATTCTGAGACACAAAGAAAGGAAAAAAAGGTCAATCCACCAAGATATAACAGTTATAAATGTATATCACCTAAAAGTCAAGACCCAAAATACATGAAGCAAATACTAATAGATACATTACTAAAGGAAGAAAAGAAGATTCGACAATAATTGTTGGAGATTTTGGAACCTCATTTTCAAAAATAGACAACTAGAAAAAATACCAGAAATAGGCCGGGTGCGGTGGCTCACGCCTGTAATCCCAGCACTTTGGGAGGCCGAGGCAGGAGGATCATAAGGTCAGGAGTGTGAGACTAGCCTGGTCAAGATGGGAAACCCCATCTCTACTAAAAATACAAAAATTTGCCAGGCGTGGTGGCATATGCCTGTAATCCCAGCTACTCAGGAGGCTGAGGCAGAAGAAAAGCTTGAACTCAGGAGGCAGAGGCTGCAGTGAGCCGAGATTGTGCCACTGCACTCTGGTCTGGGCAATAGAGACAGATGAAAGAAGGAAGGAAGGAAGGAAGGAAGGAAGGAAGGAAGGGGGGAAAGAATGAAAGAAAGAGAGAGAGAAAGAGAAAAAGAAAAGAAAAGGAAAAGAAAAGAAAAGAAAGGAAGGAAGGAAGGAAGGAAGGAAGGAAGGAAGAAAGGAAGAAAGAAAATAAGAAAATAAATCAGAAATATTAGATTTGAATAATACTATAAGCCAATAAGCCAACTAGACATAACAAATATATATAGCACACTCCACCTCAAGATAGCAAAATACACTTTCTTCTCAAGTTCACATGAAACATTCTCTAAGACAGATGATCTGTTATGCCACAAACAAGGCTCAATACATTTAAAAGATTAAAATTATGCAAAATATGTTTTCTGACAACAATGGAATGAAATTAGAAATCAATAACAAAAGGAAATTTGGAAATACTTTGAAGTGAATGAAAACAAAATGAAAAATACTGAAATTATGGGACATCAGAAAACAGTGCTTAGAAAGATTTTTATAGCTATAGAAAGATCTGATATTAATAGACTAACCTCAATACCTCTTTTTTTAAAAAGTAGGAAAAGAGCAAACTAAACCCAAAACAAAGAGAAGAGGAAAATATAATTGTTCCTCAGAATACACAAATGATTAGTTTCAGGATTTCCACGTATATAAAAGTCTGACCATACTCAGGTTTGACAGTTGTCCCTGTGTACCCCAAATATGCAAAAAGTTAGCCCTTAGAAACATGTTTTCAATCCTGAAAATGCTGTACTTTCAATCTATGTTGGTTGAGAAAAATCCAAAGATAAGTGGATCTACTCAGTTCAAATTCATGATTTTCAAGGTTCAACTGTAATAATGATTAGTAAAAAGATAAACAAAATAGAAAATAGAAAAACAATGGAGAACATCAAGAAAACCAAAAGTACCTTCTTTGACAAGATCAACAAAATTAGAAAACTTTTGGGCAGACTGACCAAAAAAAAAAGAAAGAGAGAAAATGATTCAATTACTAAAACCAAGACTGAAAGTGTTGACATTACTGCAGATCCTAGTGACATAAAAAGGTTTCTAAGAGAATACTGTAAATAATGTCATGTCAACAAATTCCTAGAAATGCACAATCTACCAAAACTGACTCAAGAGGAAATAGAAAATCTCAATAGACCTGTAACAAGTAAACAGATTAAATTGATAAGACACCTCCCAGCAAAAATCTGAGAATTAGACAGACTCACTAGTGAATTCTACAAAACAAATGAAGGATTAACACAAATCCTTCTCAAACTCTTTCAACATATAGAGGAGAGAGTACCCCTAATTATTCTATAAAGATCAGTATTACACTGATAATAAAGCCAAACCGAAAGCGAACCAAAGAAAATCAGGACAGAAAAAATATGACAGAAAAGATAAGAGGAGGAAGAAGGCAAAAAGAGAGAGAGAGATAAAGAGGAGAAGGAGGAGAAAAAAGGAGGAGGAGAAAAAGGGAGAAGAACACTATAGACCAATATTCTTTCTGAATATAGATGCAAATATCCTCAACAAAATAGTAGCAGACTGAATCCAGCAGCATAAAAAAATAATTACACACTATACATGGAATTTATTTCATGAATGAAATGTGGTTCAACATATGAAAATCAATCAATGCAATAAATTATATTAATAAAATAAAGGTAAAGAAGATATGATCATCTCAATAGATGCAGAAAATGTATTTGAAAAAAAATCCAACATTCTCCCATGATAAGAAGCCCTCAGGAAAATAGGAATAGAAGGATATTTTCTCAACCTGATAAAGGGCCCCTATAAAAAAAAAAACAGCATTAATAACATATTTAACTAGTGAAAGACTAAAAATCTTACCTCCCTAAGATCAAAAAAAGTCTACTCTTGCCACTTCCTTTCAACATCACATTGAAAATTCAAACCAGAGCAATTAGGCAGAAGAAATAAATAGAATGCATTTGGACTGGGAATAAAGGAGAAAACTATACTCACAGACAACATGAACTTATATATAGAAAACCCTAAAGAATTCACAAAAGCATTAGAGCTAATAAATGAATTCAGCAAATTTGCAGGATACAACATCAATACACAAATATCAGTTCTATTTACATTCAATGAACAATCTAAAAATTCCATTACAATAGCATTCCAAAGAATGAAATACCTAGAAATAAACATAACCAAAAAGATAAAAGACTTGGACACTGAAAACTACAAAACATTGCTAAAAGAAATTGAAAAAGCCACAGATAAGTGTAGAGACCTCCTATGTTTGTACACTGGAAGATTTAATATTAGGATATTAATTCCCTCCAAAGCAACCTACAGATTTAATGTGATCCCTAACAAAATTCTGGACCCTTTCTTGCTTTAAGAAATGGACACATTATTCTAAAATTTGTATGAAATGCAACGAACTCCATATAACCAAAACAAACTTGAAAGAGAAAAAGCAGGACTCATTCCTTGAAATTTCAAAACTTAGTACAAAGTTATAATAATCAAAACAATGTGGTACTGGCAAAAAGATAGATCAGTGGAATACAATTCAGGTCTAGAAATAAACCCTTACATATATATGTGGTAAATTGGTTTTTGACAAAATTGCCAAGACCATTCAACAAGGAAAAAGGTAGACTCTTCAATGATGGTGCTGTGACAACAGCAAACACACACGCAAAAGAATAAATTTGGATCCTTGCTTTATACAAGGTATAAAAATTAATTTAATATGGATCAAAAACCTACATTTAAGAGATTATACTGTAAAACTCTTAGAAGGAAATATAGTATCAGCATTTTTGAAGTTCAATTAAGAATGGTTTCTTAAATATGATTATAAAAAGAAACCAAAAAAAAATAGAAAAGCTTGAATTTCATCAAAATTAAAAACTTTTATGCATCAAAGGTCATTATTAAGAAAGTGAAAATATTCCCATCAGTGATAGACTGGATAAAGAAAATGTGGCACATATACCATGGAATACTATGCAGCCATAAAAAAGGATGAGTTCATGTCCTTTGCAGGGATATGGATGAAGCTGGAAACCATCATTCTCAGAAAACTGACACAAGAACAGAAAACCAAACTCCGTATGTTCTCAATCATAAGTGGGTGTTGAGCAATGGGAACACATGGACGCAGGGAGGGTAACATCACACACCAGGGCCTGTCAGGGGATGGGAGGCTAGGAGAAGGATAAGAGGGGGTGAGGGGCTAGCAGAGGGATAGCATTAGGAGAAATACCTAACGTAGATGACAGGGGTATGGAAGCAGCAAACCACCACGGCACATGTATACCTATGTAACAAGCCTGTATGTTCTGCACATGTACCCCAGAACTTAAAGTATAATAAAAAAGTAAAATAAAATAAGGTGAAAATATGGCTGCTTTGTCTATAGAGTAGCCATTCTTTGACTTCCTTACTTTCTTAATAAACTTGCTTTCACTTTACTGGATAGATTCACCTCAAATTCTTTCTTGTGCGAGATCCAAGATCCCTCTCTTGTGGGATGGACCAGGACCACTTTCTGGTAACATCTTTCTGGTGAACCACCAGGGAACTATACTAACGTCTTTCTGGTGACCACAGAAGGGACAATACTGAGGAACACCCCAACCCAAAGGCTAATTTTGGGTATGTGGTTGGGTACAGTACATATTTCTGGCATGCCACTGAATGGATAATGCTAAAGAGACCCCCCCAGCCCAAAGGAAAATCATCTGTGTGCACCAATTGGCTGACTGGGTAAGTGGGGTGCATATACCTGCGTAAAACATAGAATTGGACTAGAGGCCCAACTAAGGGGAATTAGAGTCTCTCCTAAGACATAGGGGGTTAAAGGCTCCTTGAGGTCCAACGTAGAAAGGTTAGAGACCTTCCTAAGTTTTAGGGGGTTAGAGGTCCATCTCAGCAAAGTCCCTGTTGGCTAAAAATGGGTATGACACTATGAAATGTGAAGTACTATTCTCTTTGGATTCATTTCTCTTGCACACTTTGCAGATGGTTATGGGTGACAGAATTAGGCATGCAGAGGACCATGAGGAACTTTTTCCTCCCCAAAAAAGGGCACTTAAGAGCTGATGGGACTGCTGGAAAAGATCCCTTCCCAACTGGCAAGCAGCCACCTGAACTTCTGATTCAGTATCACTGCGATACACAGGTCTTTCTCTGGCCATAGGAAAGGCCCATGACACCTGGAGTTAGCTATGGCCCCTAGCTACACTGGAAAGAATCAGACCTTATCTGCACTTCTGTCTGTGTCCTAGGATCCACACCTAGTATATAATTAAAATCCCTTTCTTACCAAGATTTTCACCAAAAGTAAAAGTCACTAAGAGTTAACAGTGTAACATGTAATTGAGACTACCAAAGAAACCCTTTTACATGCAAGGTGTATAAAGAAAGTGAAATGTGGTTTTGGTAAAAGATTATAAGAAGGGATGGAAATGTGGGATTTTTTTCCCCTAGGTTAAAAGGTTAAAGGATTTTAAGCTAGACAGAAAAAAGCTGAAGGTTTAAGCAAGTTGTGGAAGGTTTGTGAAAAATTAATTGTAAAAGAAATTGTGTGTGTGAACATATTGGCTAAAGGGACATTATTCAGTTTTTCTGTAAATTCAACACTAGAATAAAAAATTGAAATAAAAGCTCTTTAACAAAAATAGTAAAAGCTATAAAATGTTTCTCCAGAATTTGGAAACTATCTGTGAGTCTTAACTTGTGGCAATATAGTTATTTGCATACATGCAATAAGAATCTGTCTTCTTTTGCAACAGGGCACAATTGGAGAAACTGTTTATTTTACCAAGGCTTTGACTGGAATGATGTGCTTTCCTCTAAGGAATCAAATTTGACTTATAAAGCCAATAAAAGCCCTTTAGGAAAACTGGCCTCATACATTGTCTACACAGTCCTTTTACAGTGTTTCTGATCTGCGGTAAATAGATAATGTCACTTTCTGACAGGCCCAGGAGCCCCAACCTGTCTTGGGATCTCAAGAGAAGAATTTACCCAATTCATAGGTATTTGAGGGTACAAACGTGTGGCTGAGCTTTGCTTTTTAAAAAAAGTCTTAACTGAGGTTCCTTCTATGGAACAGAGTTCCATCAAAGCCAGTTTAAAAAGAGCTTATGTGAAAAATAATTATTCTTATTGCACTTTATACAAATAATCATGCCAGATATAATAAAGCAAATTGGTCCTACCATGATTTGTCTTTAGTGAAAATGGGAAACTGAAGAGAGAAAAAATATGTTTCAAGAACTATGGTACACTTGTTATTAGATTCTAGTCTTATCAGTTGTTTTTAAGGTTTTTTTCTGCATTTAGGCTAACCTTGCTTATTCCCATGAACCAACAAGTGATCTCTGACTGCGGCTCCAGAAGAAAGAAGAGGAATGGATAATGTAAAAACTGGGATCAATGTTCTAATTCTGGGCACATGTTGGGGCTTATAGATAAACTAGCAACCCCCATCTCTGCTTGGTACCAGCAGTTACCTAGTTCATGCAAAGCCTTCTTATGTAGTTTACTTGGGATATTCTTACTTATTTTGCTTTACTCTTGTGGAATACATTGCTGTTATACTGCGTGTCAGAATGCAGAATGAGCTTACTATATGTTTTTATAATCGAACACATTAATTTTCCAGATACCACCTTTTGTGGAACTTGGAATTTTGAATGGCCCTCAGCATGCTGATGTTTTCTGACTGAGCTCTTCTCTAACCTGAATACAAGAAACCCTAATAGTTAGGCAGGAATATCATCTCCCTTATCCAACATGGAGAAGTTACAGAAAATGGATCTTCATGCCTCTGTAACACTTAACATTAAGGGTTCCTTATAAAAGGGAGGGGGAAAATGTCAGAGGCATCTGAACCAGAGCACCTTCATCTTGAATAGAGGCTGAGTAAAATAAGGTTGAGACCTACTGGGCTGCATTCCCAGATGGTTAGCCATTCTAAGTCACAGGAAGAGATAAGAGGCAGTTATAAAATAAAGGTCATAGAGACCTTGTTGATAATACAGGTTACATTATAGGAGCCTGCTAAAACCCACCAAAACCAAGATGGTGATGAGAGTGACCTCTGGTTGTCCTCACTACTACACTTCTACTAGTGCCATGACAGTTTACAAATGTCATGACAATGTCAGGAAATTACCCTGTATGGACCAAAAAGGGGAGGCATGAATAATCCACCCCTTGTTTAGCATATAATCAAGAATAATCATAAAAATGGAGTAACCATTCTTTTATTCATTTACTTTCTTAATAAACTTGATTTCACTGTGCTGTAAAAAAAAAGTGAAAATACAGCCACCAAAATGGGAAAAATATTCATAAGTCATATATCTCAAATTATCCAACTGATAATTTGTTAATCATATATCTGATAAATAAATCTCTATAAGTAAAACAAATGATATAATTCTTTTCAGTTGTGTAAAACCTGTTTAGAATAACTAACAACACAACAAGAGCAACAAAAAGAATACATTTCAAAATGGACAAGAGTTGAATAGCCATTTCTTCAAAGAAGCTACACGAATGGCTGGTAAGCACATGAAAAGATGCTCAACGGATCTGGTGAGATAGCCATATAGGAACAGCTCCAGTTTTCTCCAGAGCTCTCAGTGAGCTCAACACAGCAGGTGGGAGATTTCGGAATTTCCAGCTGAGGTACCTGGTTTATCTTATGGGACTGGTTAGACGGTGGGTGCAGCACACGAAGGACAAGCAGAAACAGGGTGGGGTTTTGCCTCACCCGGGAAGGGCAAGGGGCTGGGGACCCTCCCCCAGCCAAGGGAAGCTGTGAGGAAAGTTGCTCTCTGGCCCAGATACTATGCTTTTCCCACAGGTTTTGCAGCCCACAGACCAGGAGATTCCCTCGTGTGCCTACACCACCAGGGTCCTGGGTTTCAAGCACAAAACTGGGCAGCCATTTGGGCAGACAGTGAGCTAGCTGCAGGAATTTTTTTTTTTTTCATACACCAGTGGCACCTGGACTCCAGCAAGACAGAACTGTTCATTCCCCTGGAAAAGGGGCTGAAGCCAGGAAGCCAAGTGGTCTTGCTCAGCAGGTCCTACTCCCACAGAGCCCAACAAGCTAAGAACCACTGACTTGAAATTCTCGTTGCCAGAAGAGCAGTCTGAAATTGACCTGGAACCATCAAGCTTGGTGTGGGGATGGTCGTCCACCATTGCTGAGGCTTGAGTAGGTGGTTTTCCCCTCACAGTGTTAAAGAAGCCACCAGGAAGTTTGAATTGGGCGGAACTCACTGCAGCATGGCAAAGCAGCTATGGGCAGACTGCCACTCTAGATCCCACTTCACTGGGCAGGGCATCTCTGAAAGAAAGCCTGCAGCCCCAGTCAGGGGCTTATAGATAAAACTCCCATATCCCTTTGGCAGAACATCTGGGGGCAGGGGCAGCTGTGGGTGCAGCTTCAGCAGACTTAAATGTGCCTGCCTGCCAGCAGCACATTTCCCAGCACATCACTCAAGCTCTGCTAAGGGACAGATGGCCTCCTCAAGTGGGTTCCTGATCCACATGACTCCTGACTGGGAGACACTTCCCGGCAGGGGTTGTCAGACACCTTATAAAGGAGAGCTCCAGCAGGCAGCAGGTGGGTGCCCACCTGGGACAAAGCTTCCGGAGGAAAGAGCAGGCAGAAATCTTTGCTGTTCTGCACCCTTCACTAGTGATACCCAGGCAAACAGGGTCTGGAGTAGGCCACTCCACACCAGCAGACTTGCAGAACTCCAGCAGACCTGCAGAAGAGGGACCTATTAGAAGGAAAATGAGCAAACAGAAAGCAATAACAGCAATATGGACAAAAAGGATGCCTACACAAAAACCCCATCCAAAAGTCATCAGCATCAAAGATCAAAGGTAGCTAAATCCACAAAAATGAGGAAAAAACAGCACAAAAATGCCAAAAATTTCCAAAACTAGAATGCCTCTCTTCCTCCAAATGATCACCACTTCTCTTCAGCAAGGGCTGGAGAGATGAGTTTGCTGAATTAATAGAAGTAGTATTCAGAGATAAAGTTTGGTGAATTGACAGAAGTAGTCTTCAGAAGGTGGGTAATAACAAACTCCTCTGAGCTAATTAATAAACTTGATTTAAAAAAACTTTAAAAAAAAAAAAAAAGTAAAAATACAGCCACCATAAATGGGAAAAATATTTGCAAGCCATATATCTCCAATTATCCAACTGATAATTTATCAGTCATATATCTGATAAACAAATTTCTATAAGTAAAACAAATGCTATAATCAGAAGGTGGGTAATAACAACTCCTCTGAGCTAAAGGAGCATGTTCTAACCCAATTCAAGGAAGCTAAGAACCTTGGCAAAAGCTTAAAGAAACTGCTAACTAGAATAATCAGGTTAAAGAAGAACATATAACCTTATGGAGTTGAAAAACACAGCAAGAGAACTTTGTGAAGCATATACAAGTATCAATAGCTGAATGGATCAAGTGGAAGGATATCAGAGATTGAAGATCAACTTAAAGTGTGAAGCCAAAATTAGAGAAAAGAGAATGAAAATGAATGAAAAAAACCTCCAATAAATATGGGACTACGTGAAAAGACCAAACCTATAATTGATTAGTGTACCTGAAAGTGATGGAAAGAGTGGAAACAAGTTGGAAAACACACTTCAGACTTTCATCCAGGAGAACTTCCACAACCTAGCAAGTCAGGCCAACATTCAAATTCAGGAAATACAGAGATCACCACTAAGATACTCCTCAAGAAGAGCAACCCCAAGATACACAATCATCAGATTATCCAAGGTTGAAATGAAGGGAAAAATGTTGAGGGCAGCCAGAGAGAAAGGTCAGGTCACCTAGAAAGGGAAGCCCATCAAGCTAAGAGCAGATCTCTCTGCAGAAACCCTACAAGCCAGAAGAGAGTGGGGGCCGATATTCAACATTCTTACAAAAAAGAATTTTCAAACCAGAATTTCATATCCAGTCGAACTAAGCTTCATGAGTGAATGAGAAATAGAATCCTTTACAGACAAGCAAACACTGAGGGATTTTGTCACCACCAGGCCTGCCATACAAAAGCTCCTGAAGAAGCACTACATGTGGTAAAGAAAAACCACTACCAGCCCTGCAAAAACATATGAAAATATAAAGACCAATGACACTATGAAGAAACTGCATTAACTAATGTGCAAAATAACGAGCTAGCATCATGATAACAGGATCAAATTCACACATAACAATATTAACCTTAAATGTAAATGGGCTAAATGTCCCAATTAAAAGACACAGGCTGACAAATTGGATAGAGTCAAGACTCATTGGTGTGCTGTATTCAGGAGACCCATGTCATGTGCAAAGACACCATAATTTCAAAATAAAGGGATGGAGGAATAATTACCAAGCAAATGGAAAGCAAAAAAAGCAGGAATTGCAATCCTAGTCTCAGGTAAAACAGACTTTAAACCAACAAAGATCAAAAAAGACAAAGAAGGGCATTATGTAATGGTTAAGTGGTCAATGCAACAAGAAGAACATATGAATTTCTGCAAGTAAAACAAATAACATAAATATAATTCTTCTTGATTTTACAACACCTAAGATATTTTAGTCATTAAAAGTAAAGAAATGGATTGAAAGGTTTTATGAAAATCACTCTGAGGCAGCTGCCTGAAAAGAAAGAAGAAAAACTGCCTGGGCTTTGCTGTTTAGTATGAGAACTAGGCTATTCCTTTGAATTAAACAAATGTAAACATTTTTATCTCAAATCATTGGATTCTCAGGAATAATGGACTTTATAGCTTCCAGTTATAGTCATTTAAATTTGTGGCTAAAACTCTTTCAAGTAAACTAACTAGAAACACAAATTTATATCTATATCTCTAGTACTGGAGGTAGAGCTCCTCATGTAATTAAATCCTTCATCATTTGGAGCCATTCTAAGAGTACACTAATTGTACTCACATTGGAAACTTTCAGGCAATAAATCACAAGCTAGAACTCTTTTCTTATGATTACAACTCTGCTTCAAATATGCTTTCTCTCTGGGCACACTAATACCTTCAGTTGTTATAGTACATCAAACTTCTTCCAGACTAAATCATAATGGAATGCATGATGCATCCTTCAAGATGTATTTGTTTTAAGATGTTTAGGAGAGGCTGGATGAAAAAAAAAAGAGCATTAAACATACTAGAACTGGTAGTGTCTAACACTAACAATTTGTTCATTCATTCATTCACCTGACAAACATGTATTTTGTGATTGCTCATTTTTTAGCTAGTCACTGCTATTGACAAAGAATTAAAGGTTAACATTTCCTGCTTTTAAGGAGACCACAGTATTTTGGAGGACACAGAAAAAAAATAGAATTAATGATAATTTAACGTAGAAGTACACTGACATATATATGCCAGAGTAAGAACACAGGAGACACATATAGCATAATCTGGATGATGGGGAAAAGGCTTCCTAGAGGAGTAAAGGCTGTTTCTATAACACAAACAGGCAACTGGAAAAAGAAGAAAAAGGAAAAGTAATTCTAGGCATAGGATACAGAATTCACAAAAACATCGGCCAGAAATAACACAGAGATCAGGTAAACCACGAGATGTTTTGCCTAGAAAGGCCAGATGAAGAAAGGATTAGTCTGCCATATTAAAGGGTTTGGATCTTACTATGTTGATAAGGGAAAGCGACTAAGATTTTTAAGGAGCAGCAAAGTGCAGACTGATTTGTGCTTTACATAGTATACTTTTGAACGGTTATGAAATTTCAGGAGACGTACTAAAAAATAGCTTTTTGCATTCTTTTTTATGTCATTGCAAACATTATAAAGACCACAATGCATTGTAAAGACTACAGTGTACCACCATGTGGCAAAGCCATCAATTACTCTGCAATAAATCATGAATATAGATATGGCCAGAGGACAAAGCAGAAAAGAGTTGAGACGAATCTCAGATAAAGCATAAAAGCATAGACTCTTCTTTTTTTCTGTCTCTGAAAACTTTCATCTCACAAATTGAAACAGTGTCTTATTGTCCTGAACAAAATCCCTCCTTTCTCAGAGGAAAACACCATGAAAATTAACGTCCACTAACATCAATGTTTGTTTGAAGTAAAGAGTCTATTATAACTCCATTAGAACAGAATTGCTTGTGGCATCAAATTACTGTGGGAAACCAGTTCATGCTCCGCCTTCCCGCACACACATTGCTAAGACCCCGTAGAGAATCCATTAGTGGGACCCAGAGTCACACTAGCCTATAATTTTTCTTTGCCTTAGGAAAACAGTAGCCTGTAATTTTTCTTTGCCTGAGGTTTTAAAAGGGCTGTCCCTGGCTGAGTCTCATGTATGCCATTGTAGTCCCAAATCCAACTCATATCCTGGTTACCGTCTGTATATCTTCTAAGGAAAAGAAGAAGAATCAATGGAAACAGCCTTTCTTGTTTTGTTGTTTGTCTGTGAGAAAAGACATTCTTTTTATCTGAGCTCTCCTTCTTGATCTTTCATTGTAAGTTTAATTTTAAGCTTTTAAAGAGTCTCAAATACAGTCATCCCTCAGTAACCATAGGGGACTGGTTCCAGGACTTTCCAAGTATACCAAAATCACAGATATCAAGTCTCTGAACTAAAGTGTCATAGTATTTGCATATAATTGACACATATCTTCCTGCGTACTTTAAATCATCTCTAAGTTACTTGTGATTGCTAATACAATATAAATGCTATGTAAATAGTTATACTGTATTGTTTAGGGAATAATGTCAAGAAAAAAAGTTGCACATGTTCAGTACAGATGCACTTATTTTCCGAAATATTTTTATCTGAGGTTGATTGAATCTACAGATGTGGCTTCCAAAGATATGGAGAGCTGACAGCACTTGGGTTTAGTTTAATATTAGATATTATCTGTCACCAAAACTTTTCATGTTATTTTGTAAGCTTTATACCAATGTTATAGAAATTTAGCTACAGCTTGTTAAAACAATTCTATGTCATTATAGAAATCCATGTTTTAATGATCATGGTATAATGTTCAAATATATTGAAGTATATCAGCTTGATGTTACTTTAAAAGACAGCATTTATCGGTTATATTTATTAACAGAAAAGGTTAAAATGATTATTAGAGTAGGTCAAACATGGATTATGTTTACTCAAATACACAACAATTTCTTGATTGTTATCAGAAAAAAAATAGATACACATCATAAACAAGGAGAGTCTATATTTTTAAAGGCACACTTATAATCCAATAACTTAATACTTCCCTAAAATCTAACTTCAAGTTCATGAGTAGAATGCCTGAATGCCATGTTCAAGTTCATGAGTAGAGTAATTGAAATCTCCTCTGGGTTAATTTTTGAAGAGCATTGGACTAATGATACAGCAGTAATGCCTTCCCAAATGGAATTTTGGTCATATTTTTGAATACATTAATATCCCGCAATGTTTATTTTCTTCTCTAATGACTCATATTCTTTGAGGGGATAGAAGTTTGTTATAAAAAAGGAGGAAGTATCCCAAAATACAATATTTTGTGTATACAAGTAGTACTCATTATATAAATCAGATTTTACCTCCTGAGACTTTTAAACATTGGATAACTGCCTATTTTGACCAATTGGTATTGCCGTCCAGGAGGTAATTCCTGATTACATAGCAAGAGCCTCTCATGATGAATCAGCAAAGAAAAAGGGCAATGGATAGCGACTGTATCCAGTTAACCATCTGCCCATGAATAGTTAATAATCGACAGCATTTGGCATAGCTCATCACTCCATTCTTGAACTACATCTTTCCCTTGACCCTAACTCTAGGTTATCATCCCTTGCTCACTTATTCTCATCATTCTTTCTTATCTCCATCTCAGATTTCCAATATATAAACAACAGAACATCTTAGAACTCAGTCATGGGATCATTTCTTTTCTCTATGTACCAACAAAGTCTTCCCATGGTTTTAAATACCATCTTTATGCTAATAACTTTCCAGTTCAAAATCCACTCTTGCTTCTTGAAATATATCCACTTTCTACTCATATCCAATTCTGTTTTCGACACTAATTCTTGAATGTCTAAAAGGCATCTCAAAATTAACTTTGAAAAACTAAATTCTTGGAGCCACAGTGGCTCAGGCCAGTTGTCCTGGCGCTTGAGGAGGCAAGGCTATTTATTTGAGGCCAGCCTGGGCAACATGAGAAACTATCATTCATTAAAAATGAAACACTAAATTCTTGATTCTTTTCCCCTTAATCTTGTTTTTTCCTGATTTGCTCTATATCAATAAATGGGATTTCCATTTTTCCAACAGTTTAGAACAAAAATCTTTAAGTCTTCCTTGTTCCCCCTGTCTTCCACACCCCGTATTTGATCTATTAACAAGTCATACTGGTTTTAACTTCAAAATACTTTGAGAATCTAACCATTTTCACCAATATCAGCCCCTAATCCAAGCCAAAATCAGTTTTTGCCCGAATATTGACGTTATCGGCAATTACCCTTTTTGATTACCTTGCTGCTGTTTATTTCCTACAACAAAGCTCATATCACTTTTCAGCTCAAATATTTCCCAGATCATTCTGTCTTACTGAGAATGAATTCACAAGTTTTTATTATTGCTTTCAGCTACCTATATGTTCTGGCCTCTGTTCCTTTCTCTGGACTTACCTCCTACCACCTGATTACACCTTGCCCTTGAGAGCATTGCTGTACTGTCTTTCCTGCTGCTTTTTGAATGTGCCAGATACTCTTACATTCTAGGGCCTTTGCAATTGCTATATCTTCCACCTGGAGAATTATCTGCTCCACGTCTGGCAGCGCAAACGTTGCCCAGCTGGGCATACGACAGTGCGGAGCAGCTTCCGGCAGCACTACCATCTCTGCATACACCATTTCAATTGTACATATAGCCTACTCAACTTATGACCAAAATGTGTTATGACCGGTCCGCGGTCCCGACCGTGGTCGTAAGTCGAGCACTAGCTGTATACCTAAATCTATATAGCTATGTATCAATAAGATAGATACATATCACTGCATCTCTGCATCACTTCATTCAAGTTTAAAATACAACCTTAAAAAAGAGACCTTCCTTGACCACTCTAACTAAATATCTCACCCCGTCCATTCTCTGTCCATATCTTTTTACTTTGATTATTTAACCTATTAGTACTTCAGAGCACTAACATGGCAGAGCTTTTTTTTGTTTATTGTTTTTATTGTTTGTTTTTGTTTATTGTCTTTCTCCAGCCACCATCATGTATTCCCCTTAGTAACAGAGAATCTTCAGTGACTGGGGCAGTAAATACTAGGTCCTTTAACAACATTTAAGAGTCAATGAATTTGTTATACTTCAAACTAGGAAATCTGTTCTGGCTTCATGTTTAAAAGTAATTTTAAAAGTTTGTCTGTTTTGAAGAAAAAAGCACCAGCTTTCCAAGCTGTCTTTCAATTTCTCAGAAACCTGCTTAAAATATAAATGGTTATATAAGCTTAGAAACAAGCCTTCTACTTTGGCAAAGAGACAACCATGGAGTCTCTTGCCATTTATTTGCTGGTGCTGAATTTCATTTCTTCAAACTATTAACTCCTTTGCTGGTAAAATTATTCTCACAGAATGCCTCTCAGAAAATATGTTTAATTTTCTGGTCTATGAATATGGCCATATATACATATCACTACTTGCCTTTGAATATTATTATAATATTTCTTAAATCTTCATTAACTAGCCAGACTATTTAGCAGCACTATTTATGAAATAAATATCTTGATCCTATGATTTTAAAGAAATATCTTATTTGTGTGAGCATTAAGATTGAACAGACATTGATTCTCATCCAGTGTTATGGTTCTTGAATTAAAAGTTTCAACACACACTTATGCACTTCACTTAAGGCAAATTTTATCACTTATTACAAGTAAACAAAACAAATACATAGACACATCCTTGTGGAATACGCATTCTGTGAAATCCCACTTTGACTTGCACGAATTTCCCAAATCCATCCCGAAGGTCAAAGGGATAAAAGTACATGAAGAATCCTACATTATTACACTCATGGAAAAAAAATCGCATAACACATTTGGAATTTTCTAATATGAAAATTCAAGGAAAATCTCTTAGAAGTCTCCTTCCCCTGGATATTCTTTGTTACAAATGCTCTTTTCACTTGTTGATGACACCTTCCTGGCATTCACCCCTTTGATAAAATTTTATTCTCCCTCTTTTAATATGTGTGGGAAAAAGCAAACTGATTTTGGGATTCAAATACTATATCACTGTTCCTCAAATATCCATATTTAGCACCAATCATTCCCCAGGTGTGTTTTAATCAAATACAGTATATTTGCTTAGTGCTATCCATCATAAGAAGAATAATACACTTGGCTATTTTTTCCGTATATATATATATATATATATATGTATATATGTACTTCTGAATCAAACTTAATTTGTCTTTGGCAAATAGTGAGTGGTATATGATCCAGATTTTTTACAGTACCTACTTCTGACAGTAGAGGAACTAAGAAAATCTTCATATAGAATACTTCCCAATAATAATATCCTTTAGACATTTTTATTTAAATACCCTTTTCTAGAATCATTTATTTGGCATGTCACACATTTTTGTATTATTTACAAACATTCAAACAATATACCTCAATTTCTGCCTTCCCATCCTTTGTGCTATTCTTGTCAATAATTTTATTTCTACATACATGCAGCCAACAAATATATGAAAAAATGCTCATCATCATTAATCATTAGAGAAATGCAAATCAAAACCACAATGAAATATCATCTAACATCAGTCAGAAAGGCTAATATTAAAAAGTAAAAACACCACAGATGCTGGCAAGGTTGCAGTGAAAAGGGAAGACTTATGCACTGCTGATGGCAATTTAAATTAGTTCAGTTGCTGTGAAGGGCAGTGTGGAAATTTCTCAAAGAACTTAAGTCAGAACTACCATTTGACTCTGCAATCCCACTATTGGGTATGCACCCAAAGGAAAATAAATTATTCCATCAAAAAGGAACATGCAGTTGTAAGTTCATTGTAGCACTATTCACAGTAGCAAAGACATGGAATCAACCTCAATGCCCATCGATGGAGGACTGGATAAAGAAAATGTGGTACATATACACCATGGAATACTACACAGCCATAAAAAAACGAAATCATATCTTTTGCAATAACATGGATGCAGCTGAAGGCCATTATCCTAAGTAACAGAGGAATAGAAAACCCAGTACTGCATGCTGTCACTTACACATGGGAGCTAAACATTGAATACACATGGACACAAAGATGGGAACAATAGACACTGGAGACTGCTTGAAAGGGGGTATAGGTCGGAAGGTTACCTGTTAAGTATTTTGCTCCTTACCTGGGTGATGGGATCGTTTGTACACCAACTCTCAGCGACACACAGTTTATCCCATGTGACAAACCTGCACATGTACCCCTGGAACCTAAAATAAAAGTAGAAGAGGAAGAAAACATATATTTTCTTTAAAATCTAGATTACCTAATTTCACTGAAAAATAATTTTACTTCCACATATTACATAACCCATTATACACTGTTACTATCCTTGCTTTAATCAAATATAGTTTAATTTTAATATGAGAAATAAGCCTTTATATTTATTCACACATTTACTATTTGAGACAGTGTTCTTTCCCTTGTGAAAATGTTTCTACCTATCATCCTTTTCTAAGCCTGAAGAACTTCCTTGAACATATCTTTTAGCACAAGTCCCCAATGACAAATTCTCTCAGCTTCTGTTATTCTAAAAAGGTCTCATTTAACTTTCATTTTTGAAGGATATTTTTGCTAGATATAGAATTCTAGATTAACTTTTTTCTCCACTCTCTAAGAATATCATCCCATTGCCTTTTGGTTTGCATTATGTATAATAGGAAGTCAATTAAATTTGTTACCCTGTATGTAATATATCATTTTCTTCTGAAGACTTTCTCTTCGTTACTGGGTTTTAGTAGTTAAGACTATGCTATGACTAGACTTGGTTTCATTTGTTTGTATTCAGTTTGGTTTCACTGAGCTTTTTGAACACATAGATATATGCATATCACCACATTCAAGAAATTTTCAACTTCATTTATTCAAAAGTATGTTATGGTTTCACTGAGCTTTTTGAACACATAGATATATGTATATCACCACATTCAAGAAATTTTCAACTTCATTTATTCAAAAGTATGTTATGCCTATCTTCCTCGCCATTAAGGACTTCAATTACACGTGTGCTAGAGAGCTTATTAATGTCCAACAAGTCATTGAATCTCTGTTTGCTTTTTTAAATCATTTTTTTTCTCTCTGTACTTTAATTTTGGTAGATTCTAGTGCTCTGATTCATTGTTACTAAACATTTTCTTCTGTGGTATCTAACATGCACTTAAAACTCATTTAGTGACTTTTTTGCTTCAGATATTCTATTTTCCATCTTAAGAAGTTCCATTTGCTTCTCTTATAAATAGGCTTTATTTTTTTCTTCTAATTACGTTCATATTTTCTTTTAAATTCTTAAACATATTTATACTAATTTAAATCCCTTTTCTTCTCATTCTATCAGTATGTAACAGCTCAGAAACTATCTCCTATGGAACTTTTTTGGTGAAGTCTATGAGTTAAGAATGGTTTGCATATTTTAAATTATTGTTAAATACACACACACATACAAATACATGGCCAAACAAAACAGGGAAAAACATGATAAAGACCACAGGCAGCCTTCAAAGCCTAAAATATTTACATTATGGCCTTTTATTTAACAAAATATTGTTGATCCTTCATTTATACCATTTCTGAGTTCGATTCAGCTAATTTATCAACTATGAGTTTATTGCTCTACTTCTTTACAGGTAATTTTATTTTTGATTGGATAATGAGAATTGTAATATGGTATTGTTGGTTGAATAAATTATGTTGTCTTTTATAAAAGAATGTTTTATTCTAGAATATAGTGTTTTAGATGATCATTCTGACAATTGTTTTTCATCCTGCTAGGGCAGGTTTACACTTACTTTTATTCTAGATTTAGTTCAGTTCTACTCCTAAAGTGTGGCTTTCTGAGGTTTCTCCTGTATGTCCCAATTACTCAAGGTCTCTCTACTTCAGATCATCAAATTGTGAATGTCTTCCATCTCATTGTAATCACTGGTCATTTTTAAATTTACACTCTACATTGTTCTTATTTTACCACTAGTTGTTTTTTGCCCAACCTCACTGACACCAATGTAGAATTCAGCCAAAGACTTTGCCCAACATATGCATACCAATTTTGTATGTAGCTCATTGTTGATGTAACTTTTATTCACCCATATTTTACAACAATAAACCTTGTCAATCTGAATAATGCATTTTCATGAAAAATAGTTATGCTGTCCAAAACTACTTTCTGAAAACATATTTATACCTTAAAACTACTAACTTAGAAAATTCTAAAAACCACAATATGCAAGTATACATTCCATTAACCATCATTACAAAGGTACAGTCACACATATTTTAATGTCTACATTTTTGAAAGAACAATGGTGAAAAGTCATATGAAGTTCTAAACTGTTTAAGTTTTATTGAGATATAATCTATGTACTATACAATTTATCTTTTTAAAGTGTACAATTCAAAGGCTTTTAGTATATTCACAAAGTAGTACACCTATCATCACAATCAATCTCAGATCACACTCATTACTCCAGAAAGAAGCTCTATCTTCCTTAGTCATCACACCACAAACCCTCATCCCCTCCAGCCCTAGGCAGCCAATTACCTACTTCCTGTCTTCATAGTTACTTTTTAAAGAGATTTCATATATAAAGGAATCAGAAAACATGTAGTCCTTTGTAAATGATTTCTTTAACAGCATGTTTTCAAGGCTTATCCATGGTGTATCATATATCAGTCATTCATTTCTTTTGATGACTCATATTCCATTGTATGGCTACGCCACATTTTATTTACCTATTCTTTATTTGAGGGACATCTGGGCTATTTCCACTTTTTCATTCTTACAAATAAGGTTGATATAAGCATTCTTACGTAAGTTTTGTGTGGACATATGTTTTTCTTTTGGGTATAAACCTAAGAGTGGCATTGCTGGGTCATATAACTACTTTAGAAACTACCACACTGTTTTTCCACAGCAGTAACGCCATTTTACATTCTAGCTAGCAGGGTATGAAAGTAATAATTTCTCCACAATCTTGACAACACTTGTCATTATTGCTCTTTTTTATCATAGCCATCCTAGTAGATGTGAAATTACAACTCATTGTGATTTTGACTTGCATTTTCCTGATGTCTAATGATGAACACCTTTTTATGTACTTACTCCTCATTTGTGTATCTTTGAAGAACTATCCAGATACTTTGCTCATTTGATAACTGGGCTATTTATCATTTTATTAGTTCTTTATATGGTTGACCCTCGAAGGGCAGAGTTTGTGGCACTAACTTAATGCACAATCAAAAATTCTCATATAGTTTTTGACTCTTCAAAAACTTAACTACTAATAGCCTGTTATTTACTGGAAGCCTTACTAATAACAGAAACATTTTTAATGTTATATGCATTTCATGTTATATGTATTATGTAATATATATATATATATATATATATATATATATATATATACAGCTTGCAATGAAGTAAACTAAAGAAAATGTTATTTAAAAATAAGGGAAAGAAATATATTTACTATTCACTAGGTGAAAGTGGATTATCAAAAAAGTCTTCATCCTTGTCATCTTCACATTAAGTAGGCTGAGGAGGGGAAAAAGGATGGGTTGGTCTGGCTGTCTCAGGAGTGGAAGAGGTGAAACAAGTGGAGGAGAAAGAAGGGAAGGAAGAAGAGGCAGGCAGGCTCAATGTAACTTTTATTGAAAAAATCCACACAAAAGTAGATCCACACAGTTTAAATCTGTGTTGTTCAATGGTCAACTGTATATTCTAGATACAAGTCCTTTATCGGATATAAGATTTGTAAAAAATTTTCTCCCATACTGTGGGTTGTCTTTTCACTTTATGATATCTTTTAAAGCACAGAAGGTTTTAACTATGATGATGTCCAACTTATCTATTCGTTTTTTGTCACTTTAGTGTCACATCTAAGAAACCATTACCTAATTACAGGTTATAAAAATTTATACCTGGGTTTTATCTAAGAAGTTTATAGTTTTAGCTTTTAGCTAAAATCAATACATTTAGGTATTTAATCCATTTTGAATTAACTTTGTATATAGCATGAGATAGAGGTACAATTCCATTGTTTAGCGTGTGAATAACCAGTTGTCCCAGCATCATTTGTTGGAAAAACTGTTTTTCCCCATTGAATTGTCTTGGCATTCTAACATTGTTATTTTTACTTTGGATTTAAATAAATAATTTCAGTGACCCTGTCTGTCTCCAGATAACACTTTGAGAATTGCTATAGAGAATGAACGTACATATATATTTTTATTTGATATAGAACGCTCTCAGAAGCCATTTGAAAAGCAAGCTCCCAATGTGTCCTAAATTTTCATCCTTTTCACAGAAACAGGTGATGTAGATAGAATAGCATGACTATAATTGAACAAAATATGCTTTCTGGCCTAATGAATGACCCCTGATTTCTATAAAACATTTAAGCATCTCTTCATCACCTATGCCCACCTCTAGGCTAGGATAATACAATATGACTCTGTAGGATTCAGGTACTGTTTTATATTTGGAGTTTTTACTTACGTAAATAAAGATAAACTGAAAGATATATTATGAAAGCCTTGAAGTTATGAGTTTAGGTTCTAAGGATAGATAAGACCTCTGGATTTAAATTTTGGTCTCATAACTTGCTGTGTGGCCTCAGCATAACTTCTAAAACTTTCTATGCCTCTGACTCCTCATTCATAAAATAAAGACAATATTATTTTATTGTGAATATTAATAATATTAAAAACTCTCTGAGCCTCTGTTTCCTCATTCACAAAGACAATATTTTATTATGAATATTAATATCACTATTCATGGTAAAACCTTATATTAGCAATGTAAGGTATAAAGCGGAGAAAGTATAAAGCACTTGGCACAGATGTGGGCATATACTAAGAACTCAGTACACATTAGCTGTAATTAATCAACAAAGATTCATTGATTATCTATGCTAAGCACTGTGTTAAAACTGTAAATAAAATAAACGAGAATCAGTTTTTGACTCTAAAGCAAGAATTAAATATGCCATCTTCAGCAGCTTCCTATACGTTTGCTTAAAGACTCCCTTTTAAGGCATGTTTTTATGATTAGAATCACCTTTGTTCTTCAGATACTCAATGGCTTGTTTTCTTATCTACCCTTCTAAGCTACAGCTTTCAAGATATAACACAAAGTGATCAAGTATCATTTACATTTTGATATAAACTTATTCACACCAATGTATATGTTAAAGTTTATTCAGTCATTCATTTCTCCATTTATTCATCAATCCAATAATTACACTTTATTGAGCACTTATTGGTGCTAGATACTGAGCAAGTTGGGAATATAAATAATTTCCAAACTGTAAGAAAGAATATAGGTTAAGTCATGAATGTGAATAATGAGATTATAAAACAATTTTTTAATTAATAATTATAAACCAATACCATAAATGTCCCAAGGAAAATAAGGCAAAATTTGTTTGAATGTATCATATCAGCCCTGTATTATATACTTCAAGAATAAAAAAAAAATCAATAAGAACCAGTGAAGAATTTCTAACTGGAGGAAACTGAAATTGTAAAATAGGATTTAGCATTTCTATTAGATGAGGAGAAAGAAAAGGTACAGGAATTTCTCCCTGCTTCAGAAAAATATTATATCCTAAGAATACCTTTAAGGAAAATCACTTTCAGTACATTTAAATATCTCAGTACTGCTCTTAAATGCCTGTCTTTCCCTTCACTTTCCTTCTCTCCCTTTTGCCTAACCCTTGCTTACTCTCAAGTCTGCTTGAAAGCATCAAGATAACAAGATTTACAATCCTATTCTTTTATTTTTTTCAATTAACCAGGTTTCTTTGTTTATTTATTTTTTATTATACTTTAAGTTCTGGGTTACATGTGCAGAATATACAGGTTTGTTACATAGGTATACACATGTCATAGTGGTTTGCTCTATCCATCAACCCATCATCTACATTAGGTATTTCTCCTAATGCTAACCCTCTCCTAGCCCTCCAACCCCCAACAGGCCCTGGTGTGTGATATTCCATGTGTTCTCATTGTCTAACTCCCATTTATGAGTGAGAACATGCAATGTTTGGTTTTCTGTTCTTGTGTTAGTTTGCTGAGAATGATAGTTTCCAGCTTCATCCATGTCCCTGCAAAGGACATGAACTCATCCTTCTTTATGGTTTCATAGTTTCCATGGTGTATATGTATCACATTTTCTTTATTCAGTCTGTCACTGATGGGCATTTGGGTTGGTTCCAAGTCTTTGCTAGTGTGAATAGTGCTGCAATAAAGATATGTGGAATGCTTGGCCATTAGAAACTAGGTTGGGCTTTATATGAAATACAAGGACTTATTTTTTCGAAACAAGAAAAATGTACCTTGTCCAGGACAATTTCTCACCTTGGTTCTTTTTCTGTTTTTTCATAGACATCCCACTCAAAGCCCATTAGGCCACATCAGATATATTAAAGATAAAGTACTCCAAATATAAAAATAAAATCAAGGAGAAAAAAATACCAAAATGCCATTTCATATGGAGACAAAGACTTCTTGTTCTTAGCACATAAAGATGCAACCCTGTACCCAGGTTCTAGGTCTCTTTAGCCATGACCCAGTCAGCACATTGCTTCAAGGAATGAATAAGCTTGAGCTTCTTCTAAGGTTTAGATTGTGCATCCAACACTCAGTACAAAGTAGCAGACATGGTGTTTACTTTATAGAATCCTAACCATTGATGAGGCTCTGGGATTCAGTGAAAGTGTATGGTATTTACTGAATGGGCAAAAACTGGAAGCATTCCTTTTGAAATCTGGCACTAGAAAAGGATGCCCTCTCTCACCACTCCTGTTCAATATAGTATTGGAAGTTCTGGCCAGAGCAATCAGGCAAGAAAAAGAAATAAAGGGTATTCAATTAGGAAAGGAGGAAGTCAAATTGTCTCTATTTGCAGACAACATGATTGTATATTTAGAAGACCCCATTGTCTAAGCCCAAAGTCTCCTGAAACTGATAAGCAACTTCAGCAAAGTCTCAGGATACAAAATCAATGTACAGAAATCACAAACATTCCTATACACCAATAACAGACTTAAAGAAAGCCAAATCAAGAATGAACGGCCATTCACAATTGCTACAAAGAGAATAAAACACCTAGAAATACAACTAACAAAGGATGGAAAGGACTTCTTGAAGAACTACAAATTACTGCTCAAAGAAATAAGAGAGGACATAAACAGATGGAAAAACATTCCATGCTCATGATTAGGAAGAATCAACACTGTGAAAATAGCCATACTGCCCAAAGTAATTTATAGATTCAATGCTATCCCCATCAAGCTACCTATGACCCTCTTTACAGAACCGGAAAAAAAAAAACCACCTTAAACTTCATATGGTACCAAAAGAGAGTCCGTATAGTCAAGTCAATTCTAAGCAAAAAGAACAAACCCGGAGGCATCACACTACCGGACTTCAAACTATGCTACAAGGCTACAGTAATCAAAACAGCAGGGTTGGTACCAAAACAGAGATATAGACCAATGGAACAGAACAGATGCCTCAGAGGCAACACTACACATCTACAACCATCTGATCTTTGACAAACCTCACAAAAACAAGCAATGGGGAAAGGATTCCCTGTTTAATAAATGGTTTTGGGAAAACTGGCTAGCCATGTGCAGAAAGCAGAAACTAGATCCCTTTCTGACACCTTACACTAAAATTAAGTCCAGATGGATTAAAGACTTAAACATAAGGCCTA
Source organism: Cebus imitator (assembly GCF_001604975.1). NCBI lineage: Eukaryota > Metazoa > Chordata > Mammalia > Primates > Cebidae > Cebus > Cebus imitator. Next base: position 1,976,566 of record NW_016107424.1, on the reverse strand, counting down.
ACACCATAAAAACCATAGAAGAAAATATAGGCTAAACCATTCAGGACATAGGCATAGGCAAGGACTTCATTACTAAAATACGAAAAGCATTGGCAACAAAAGCCAAAATAGACAAATGGGACCTAATTAAACTCCAGAGCTTCTGTACAGCAAAAGAAACAATCGTTAGAGTGAACCAGCAACCAACAGAATGAGAAAAAAATTTTGCAATCTACCCATCTGACAAAGGGCTAATAACCAGAATCTACAAAGAAATAAAATAGATTTACAAGAAAAAAAAACAAACAAACAAAAAAATGAACCCATCCAAAAGTGGGAGAAGGATATAAACAGACACTTTTCAAAAGAAGACATTCATGAGGCCAACAAACATATGAAAAAATGCTTATCATGATTGGTCATTAGAGAAATGCAAATTGAAACCACATTGAGATACCATCTCATGCCAGTTAGAATGGTGATCATTAAAAAATCTGGAGACAACAGATGCTGGAGAGGATGTGAAGAAATAGGAACACTTTTATACTGTTGGTGGGAGTGTAAATTAGTTCAACCATTGTGGAAGACAGTGTGGTACTTCCTCAAGGACCTAGAAATAGAAATTCCATTTACCCAGCAATCCCATTACTGGGTATATATCCAAAGGATTATAAATCATTCTATTGTAAAGATACACGCACACTTATGTTTACTGTGGCACTGTTTACAATAGCAAAGACCTGGAACCAACCCAAATGCCCATCGATGATAGACTGGACAAGGAAACTGTGGCACATCTACACCATGGAATACTATGCAGCCATAAAAAACCATGAGTTCATGTCCTTTGTAGGGACATGGATGAATCTGGAAACCATCATTCTCAGCAAACTGACTCACCAACAGAAAATCAAACACTGTATGTTCTCACTCCTAGGTAGGTGTTGAACAATGAGAACTCATGGACACAGGGAGGGGAGCGTCACACACTGGGGTCTGTTGAGTGGGGGAGTAGGAAAGGGACAGTGGGGGTTAGGGAGGTTGGAGATGGATAACAGGGGGAGAAAGGCCAGATATAAGTGACAGGGGGATGGAGGCAGCAAACCACATTGCCATGTATGTACCTATGCAACAATCCTACACGTTTTGCACATGTACCCCAGAACCTAAAGTGCAATAAAATATAAAAAAATAAAAAATAGAAAAATAATTGTTATGGTGATATTTTTAAATAATTTTTGGATATATTGTGTTTAATAAAACATTACAATTTTTAAAAAAGAAAATGTATGGTATTATGCACTATATATATTCTTGAATTGTCAAGGATGATTTTTAATAGTGAGGATATATAAATGCCAAAAAATAAAAAAATATAGCCACTTATGTATCCATTCATGAAATGCAAGCCATCCATGAAATGTAAGCCATCCATTAAATGCAAGTCACTGGAAAGCTAGAAAACTGAAAGGGAAGATTTTAGATTTTTCATGAGCTGTGTATAAATAAAAATAATTGAAACAAGTAATTGAATTGCTATATTTCTATTTAATACTGATAGATATTAAATATATAAAATTATCTTTTTATACATGTTAATAGATTAAAGAGTTTATCTGTGTCTGTGTATAGTTATCATGGTTTGTGTCTCATTTAAAAAGTAAGTTGCTTCTAGGCTGTGCGTGGTGACTCATGCCTGTAATCCCATCACTCTGGGAGGCCGAGGAGGGCAGATGACCTGATGTCAAGAGTTCGAGACCAGCCTGTTCAACATGATGGAACCCCATCTATACTATGAATACAAAACTTAGCTGGGCATAGTGGCGGGCCCCTGTAATCCAGGCTACTCAGGAGGCTGAGGCAGAAGAATCACTTCAACCCACGAGGAGGAGTTTGCAAGTCAAGATCACACCACTGCACTCCAGCCTGGGCAACAGAGTGAGACCCTGTCTCAAAATAATAATAATAATAATAAAAGAAAAAAAAAGTAAGTTGCTTCTAATTTTTTTAATTTAAAAAGAACCACTCATGTTAAAATATATTGTAACTATAAAATATTTGACCCGAGTGTGGTGGCTCACACCTATAATTCCAGCACTTTAGGAGGCCTAGGCGGGCAGATCACAAAGTCAGGAGTTTGAGACAAGCCTGACCAACCTGGTGAAACCCTGTCTCCACTAAAAATATAAAAATTAGAGGGGTGTGATGTTGTGCACCTGCAATCCCAGTTACTCAGGCAGCTGAGGTAGGACAATCACCTGAACCCAGTAGGTGGAAGTTGCAGTGAGCCAAGATCACACCACCGCACTCCAGCCTGAGAGACAGAGCAAGACTCCACCTCAAAAAAATAAATAAAATATTTGAATAACTATAATTTATAGTTGAGAATATATACCAACAATGATCTATTTTGCTTAATGGATTATGTTACTGTTTTTATTTTTATCCAGAACATGCTGTGATTACTGCCTGACATGTCATGTCTTTGAATTATTATAACAGTTTGAAAACAAATACTTCTTGTCATATAGAAGAAGCCTATAAATTAGTTTCTGTTCATCACCAATAGGTTAATAATCACCCCAAGTCTATTAATTAGGTTCATACAACTTAAACAGATAACCTGCAATTTTATGCGTTAATATTTTTATAATAAGCACATGTGTTTATTATGATAACTTCTTCAGCAAAGCTTTTATATCAGTTTTTTATTCTTTTAAGTTGAGTAATGCCAAGTTGCTTCCTGAAACCAGAACTGATTCTACTTTGTCCAACAAGAATAAAAAAAATCTCAGAACATAAATAGTTTAAAGATACTTTTTTTCCTACTGTAAATGGCACACAGATGGTGCTTAACTGTTCTCTGAATCAATTCCAAAAATGTGCAACATCCTCAATAGGGAGAACTAAAGATGGCTGAGGTTCTATGAAAATCTTTAGTACTTGTAAAGCCTTTTCTAGATTTTAGATTGAAATTTTATTACCTACAAAGTTGTTTGGAGGAAAAAATATTTTCCTAGAAAATGATTTTCAATGACATTTAACAATGTCTAATAAAATATTTTCGTTTACTTTGTACATTATTTCATGGCTAGGAAGACTTTAAAAACCCAAATACTTCCAACTTCAACCCCACCCTCTGGCTAGCTTGTATGTTCACAGATGGAGCTTTTAACAATTTTATTTGGATTTCGCTCTTCCTTGAAAGATTTATCATTCTGTTTCCAGAATTCTATCTATCTACATGCTTTATTCTCTTACATTTAATTATTGTCTTCTATTTCCCTTCTCTTATTTCATACCTTGTCTTTCTTCTTATCCTTATAAAATAGGAAGGTGATCAAAACAAGGTAGAAGCAGATAAATGAACAGGAGAATAAAAGAAAGAAAAAGAACTAAGAGCAGGATCTGTAAATCACACAATTCCCACAGAAGTCCTGGCATCCACCTAATGACTCTCATACACAAGTCCATGTCCACATGTAAGACAGGACCTATGTGACATGCCAGTATTTTCCATCATGAAGTCAAGGATGACTTGAAAAAGCATTCCTGGAAATTTGCAGAGCTCAAGGAACCATATAAATACATGCCATTCAAATAGAATAATATTTTGTTACAGAGTGTCCCACTTATCAAATGAATATAGAAATTCTGAATTTCCAGAATCAGATTAGGGGCCTATGCTTCCAACATGCCAAAGTTTATGGAAGTTCTAGGCAAGAGGCCAGCATAATTGAGGGTTAGTACTATTCAAATCAGCTTTTTAAACTTTCTGAAAATGTGTTTATACATTGGGTATGTTTCTTTTCAATATTACTATATATCAGTCACTCTGCAGAGTTCTATCCTACAAAGATGAATAAAAAATGGTCTTTGATATCAAGAAATCACTAGCTAACAGAGTCACAAAGAGCTTCTCCTGTTTTCTCCTAGAAGTTTTACAGCTTTGGTTCTTATGTTTAGGTCCATGGTTCATAATGTTAATTTTTTTAATGGTTAAAGTTTATTTTTTATATAGATATCAAATTATACCAACACTGTTTGTTGAATAGACTATTCTTTTCCCATTGAATTATTTTATCAAGTTAATCTGAAAGTAATTAACATATATGAGTCTATTTCTGTAGTCTATTCTGTTCCCATTGATCTGTATGATTGTTCTTATGCCAACACCACATTACAGTATCTTTATTAAAATAGATTTGTGCTAAGGAAAGCTAACTGCTAACTCACTGATAACTCAGTCAATGTAATATAAGTGCCCATTTTTTCTTTTTCTAGATTCTATAGGCTATTCTAAATTCTTGATGTTTTCATACATATTTAAGAATAAACTTGTTAATATACAAAGTAGTCCTGATTTGAATTTGAATGATATTGCATTAGATCTGCAGATCAATTTGGAAAGTAATATTTTAACACTATTGAGTAAATCAATAAATACACTATATAGTTCCATTATTTTACATATTCTTTAATTTCAGAAATGTTTTATAATTTTCAAAGCACATGTCTTGCATATATTCCATTGAAGCGATGAGAAGAATTTCACATTTTTTGATGCTTTTGGATAGGGTATTAATTTTTTTTTTCAATTTCCATTTAAAATTATTTATCACTAGTATATAAAGAAATCAGGGGCTCCACCAAGATAGCCAAATGGGAACAGCTTCAGAGCACAGGTCCCAGCAAGGGCAACACAGAGGGCAAGGGACCGCCATATTTCCAACTGAGGTACCACCAGGTGCATCTCAATGGAACTGATTGGACAGTGGGTGTAGCCAAGGAGGGTGAGCCAAGGCAGGTTGGGGCGCTGCCTCACCTGGGAAGTGCATCGGACAGGAGGAGCCCCCCAACACAAGGAGGCCATCGGGGGCTTCTCAGGCCACTCTGGCACTCTGGTTCAGATACTGTGCTTCTCCCACAGTCTTTATGGCCCACAAACCAGGAGATTCCCACTGGCTGACAAGCACATTGGGCTTACAGCATAAAAACCTGCACAAATCTGGGCGGCCATTTTAACTGATACCTGGAACTCCTGCCAGACAGAGCTGCACATTCCCCTGAAAAAGAGGGGGCTAAAGGCAGGGAGCCAGGTGACCTTGCTCAGCCAGTCCCACCCCCACAAAGACCAGCAATCTGAAACACACTGGCTTCAGAGTTTCACAGCCAGTGCAGCAGTTTGAGTGCAACCAGGACGGTCGACCAGGATGGTGACCGGGGGGAAGGGCATCCGCCATTACTGAGGCAGTCCACCATAACCAAGGCAGTCTGCCATTACTGAGGCAGTTCTAACCTTTCCTGTGTAAACAAAAACCACAAGGATGTTGCACAGGAGCTGGACAGAGCCTGCAGCAACTCAGCAATCACTGTGCAGGCAGACTCTGACTGGAGTCTCTCCTTGCTAGGTAGGACATATTTGAAAAAAGGGCAGCAGCATACGAGGAACTTCTAAATAAAGCCCCAACTTCCTGGTACCAAGCACCTGGGGAAAAAGGCAATTTAGAATTCTGCTGAAGCAGACTTAAACGGCCCTGTCCAGCAGCTCTGAAGGGAACAACAGAGCTCCCAGCACAGCACTTGAGCTCGGATAAGGGACAGACCTGCCCCCTCAAGTGGCTACCTGACCCCCATATATCCAGAAAGACACCTCATACAGGAGAGCTCTGGCTGACATCTGGTGGGTAGGCTTCTGGGATGAAGATACCAGAAGAAGGAAGAGGCAGCAACCCTCACTGTTTGCAGCCCTAGTGAGTGATCCCCAGGCAAGCAGGGTCTGGAATTGACCTCCAGCAGTCCTGCAGCAGAAAGGTCTGTTAGAAGGAAAACTAAAAAAAAAAAAAAAAACAGAAAGAAATAGCTTCAACATCAACAGAAAGGATATCCTCATCCTAAAGTCACCAAAGGTAGATAAATCCACGAAGATGGGAAGAAATCAGCAAATAAAGAATGAAATCACCAAAAACCAGAATGCCTCTCCTCCTCCAAGGGATTACAACTCCTTACCAAAAAGGGAACACAACTGGATGGAGAATGAGTTTGACAAATTGACAGAACCAGGCTTCAGTAGGTGGGTAATAACAAACTTTTCTGAGTTAAAGGGACATGTTCTAACCCAATGCAAAGAAACTAAGAACTTATAAAAAATGTTAGATGAAATGCTAACTAGAATAACCAGCTTAGAGAAGAACATAAACGACTTGATGGAGCTGAAAAACACAGCACGAGAACTTTGTGAAGCATACACAAGTTTCAATAGCTGAATCGATCAAGCAAAAGAAAGGAT
>NW_016107424.1:1962421-1970283 GCF_001604975.1 Cebus imitator | reverse complement strand
AAAAGAAAGGATATCAGAGAGTCAATGAAATAAAATGAGAAGGCAAGATTAGAGAAAAAATAGTGAAAAGAAATGAACAAACCTCCAAGAAATATGGGATTATGTGAAAAGACTGAATCTACGTTTGATAGGTGTACCTGAATGTGACAGGGAGAATGAATCCAAGCTGGAAAACACTCTTTAGGATATTATCCAGAACTTCCCCAACCTAGCAAGGCAGGTCAACATTCAAATCTAGGAAATACAGAGAACACCACAAAGATATTCCCCAAGAAGAGCAACCCTAAGACAAATAATCAACAGATTCACCAGGGTTGAAATGAAGGAAAATATGCTAAGGACAGCCAGAGAGAAAGGTCAGGTTACCCACAAAGTGAAGCCCATCAGACTCATAGTGGATCTCTCAGCAGAAGCCATACAAGCCAGAAGAGAGTGGGGGTCAATATTCAACATCCTTAAAGAAAATAACTTTCAACACAGAATTTCATATCCAGCCGAATTAAGCTCCATAAGTGTAGGAGAAATAAAATCCTTTATGAACAAGCAATTGCTGAGAGATTTCATCACCATCAGGCCTGCCTTACAGAAGCTCCTGAAGGAAGCACTAAACGTAGAAACGAACAACCAGTACCAGCCACTGCAAAAATGTACCAAATGGTAAAGACCACTTACACAGTGAAGAAACTATATCAACTAATGGCGAAACAACCAGCTAGCATCAAAATGGCAGGATCAAATTCAGAAATAACAATATTAACCTTAAATGTAAACAGGTTAACTGCCCCAATCAAAAGACACAGACTTGTAAATTGGATAAAAAGTCAAGACACAACAGTGTGCTATATTCAGGAGATCTATCTCACGTGCAAAGACACACATAGACTCAAAATAAAGGGATAGAGGAAGATTTACCAAGCAAATGGAGAGCAAAAAAAAAGCAGGGTTTTCAATTCTAGCCTCTGATAAAAAGGACTTTAAACCAACAAAGATCAAAAGAGACAAAGAAGGGCATTACATAATGGTAAAAGGATCAATGCAACAAGAAGAGCTAATGATCCTAAACACATAGGCAGCCAATACAGGAGTATCCAGATACATAAAGCAAGTTCTTAATGACATACAAAGAGACTCAGACTCCCACACAATAAAAGTGGGAGACATTAACACTTCACTGTCAATATTAGACAGATCAGCAAGACAGAAAATTAACAAGGTTATCCAGGACTTGAACTCAGATCTGGACCAAGCAGACCTAATAGACATCTACAGAACTCTCCACCCCAAATCCACAGAATATACATTCTTCTCAGCACCACATCACACTTACTCTAAAATTGACCACATAATTGGAAGTAAATCGCTCCTCAGCAAATGCAAAAGAACGGAAAACGTAACAAACAGTCTCTCAGACCACAGTGCAATCAAATTAGAACTCAGGATTAAGAAACTCACTTAAAACCACACAATTTCATGAAAACTGAACAACCTGCTCCTGAATGACTACTGGATGAATAAGAAAATGAAGACAGAAATAAAGATGTTCTTTGAAACCAATGAGAACAAGATACAATGTACCAGAATCTCTGGGACACTTTTAAATCAGTGTCTAGAGGGAAATTCATAGCACTAAATGTCCATATGAGAAGCAAAGAAAGATCTAAAATTGACACCCTATCATCAAAATGAAAAGAGCTAGAGGAGCAAGATCAGACAAATTCAAAAGCTAACAGAAGACAAGAAATAACTAAGATCAGAGCAGAACTGAAAGAGACAGAGACACAAAAAAGCCTTCAAATATTGATAAATCAAGGAGCTCGTTTTCTGAAAAGACCAACAAAATATGTAGATGGCTAGCCAGACTAATTAAAAAAAAAAGAGTGAAGAATCGAATAGATGCAATAAAAAATGATAAAGGGGAAATCACCACCGATTCCACAGAAATACAAACTACTATCTGAGATTACTACAAACAACACTATGCATCAGTAAATCTAGAAGAAATGGATAAATTCCTGAACACTTACACCCTCCCAAGCCTAAACTGGGAAGAGTTGAATCCCTGAATAGAACAATAACAAGGTCTGAAGTACGGGCAGCATTAATAGTCTACCAACCAAAAACAGTCCAGGTCCAGACGGGTTCACAGCCGAATTCTACCAGATGTACAAAGAAGAACTGGTACCATTCCTTTTGAAATCATTCCAAACAATACAAAAAGAGGGAATCCTCCCTAACTCGTTTTATGAGACCAACGTCATACTGATACCAAAATCTGGCAGAGATACAACTAAAAAAGAAAATTTCAGGCCAATATCCATGATGAACATCAATGCAAAAATCTTCAATAAAATACTGGCAAAGTGATTACAACAGCACATCAAAAAGCTTATCCATCATGATCAAGTAGGCTTCATCCTGGGGATGCAGGGCTGGTTCAACACACGCAAGTCCGTAAAGGTAATCCACCACATAAACAGAACCAAAGACAAAAACCACAATTATCTCAATAGATGCAGAGAAGGCCTTCGGCAAAATTCAACAGCACTTTATGCTTAAAAACTCTTAATAAACTAGGTATCGATGGAGTGTATCTCAAATTAATAAAAGCTATTTATGACATACTCACAGCCAATATCATACTGAATGGGCAAAAACTCGAAGAATTCCCTTTGAAAACTGGCACTAGACAAGGTGCCCTCTCTCTACATTCCTATTCAACATAGTGTGGAAGTTCTAGCCAGAACAATCAGGCAAGAAAAAGAAATAAAGGGTATTCACTTAGGAAAAGAGGAAGTTAAATTGTCTCTATTGGCAGATGACATGATTGTATATTTAGAAGACCCCATTGTCTCAGCCCAAAATCTCCTTAAGATAAGCAACTTCAGCAAAGTCTGAGGATACAAAATCAATGTGTAGAAATAACAAGAATTCCTATACACCAATAACAGACTTAAAGGGAGAAAATGTGGCACATATACACCATGGAATACTATGCAGCCATAAAAAAGGAAGAGTTAATGTCCTTTGCAAGGACATGGATGATTCTGGAAACAATCATTCTCAGCAAACTGACATAAGAACAGAAAACCAAACACCACATGTTCTCACTTGTAAGTTGGTGTTGAACAATGAGAACACATGGACCCAGGGAGGGGAACATCACACACTGGTCTGTTTGGGGGTGGGGGTATGGGGGAGGTATAACAGGGGGTGGGGAGATTGGGGAGGGATAACATTAGGAGAAATACCTAATGGAGGTGATGAGGGGATGCAGGCAGCAAACCACCATGGCATGTGTATATCTATGTAACAATCCTGCAAGATCTGTACATGTATCCCAGAACTTAAAGTAAAATAATTTTTTTAAAAAAGGAAATCAATTTTCAAAATATTATCTTTAAATTTTATGGCCTTGGTAGCCATAAATTTTACTACTTTTAGTGTCAGTAGGTTTTTATAAATTTATATTTGGGATTTTTTTATATTAATAATCATGTCATCAGTGAGTAAAGAGTGAAGACTCAATAACTCAAGAGAATGCATATTTTTTTACAATCAGTATGCATTCTCTTAACTTACTAAAGTGACTGTGACCTCCAACAATGTTGACTAGAAGTGATGGGAATGGGTTTTTACTACAAGTAAAAATGCAATGTTAACTGCAGGTTTAACTATTTTTTTCCTATTTATTCTATCTATTATTGAGAGAATAATGTTGAAAATCTCAAACTATAATTGTGGATTTATCTGTTTATCCTTGCAGTTCTATCATTTTTCTGCTTTATGAAAAATGTACCATTATTAGGTGATTCAAATTTTACCTTTAGGATTGTTATGTTTTCCTGATTAATGGACCTTTTTTTTCCACCATGCAATTTCTTTATCTCTGTTAATATCCATTTTTCTTTGGATTAGTGTTTCATGGTATATATTTTCCATCCTTTTGCTTTTGACCTATTTCACTGCATTAAAATAATTTTCTTATAAATAGCATATATTTGGGTGTTTTTATAATCCAATTTGGCCATTTATATCAAATATACTTTTGATATATGTATATCATGTAAATTGTAAATTTACATGTAAATTGTAGTATTTAGACCATTTATATCAAATATACTTTTTGATAGGGTTGGGCTTATATCTATATGATGGTTGGGATTAAATTTTGCTATTACTTGTCTAGTATTCCATCTGTTCTTCATTTCTTTCTTCCTCTTTTCTGCCATATTTTGAATTGAGCTCTTTAATAATTTCATTTCATCTCCACTATAGGCTTATTAGCTATATATCTGTTTTATTTTTTCAGTTGCTGCTCTGCGTTTTACAATATGCATTGTTAACTTATCATAGCTTACCTTTACCTAATAGTATACCACCTTTTGCACAACACGAGAAGCTTACAACAGTGTATTTCTATTTCTTCCCTCCTATCTTTTGTACCACTGTCATATATTTTACTTTTACATAGGTTATTAACCCCAAAATATTTTACTGTTCTTTTTGTTATAAAGTGTCATTTATCTTTTTAAAAAGGTCAAAAGGGGAAATAATCTTTTATATATTCATCTTTGGTTTTGCCATTTATGTAACATATGCATTCCTTTCGGTAGACACAGATTTCCAACTGACCTCATATTGTTTCTCTATAAGACTTATTTTAAATAACATTTCTTGTAGTACAGGTAAGCTGGTGATATATTCTCCATTTTTGTCTTTAATGTGAAAAAAACACATATTTTTCCTTTATTTTTTAAAGAGATTTGGTTGGGTATAAAATTATTGGTTGACAAGTTGTTTTGTTTTGTTTCTTTGCTCAGTTGACATGTCACTTCTTTGTTTTTCTCTCTTTTTTTTTCCTCTTACTAGCTTTCTGATGAAAAAGTCTACTGCTGTTATTAACTTTGTTGTTCTCTATATGTTTCTTTTTTCTTTGGTTGCTTCAAGATTTTTTTCTTAGTTTCTAAGCAGTTTTGATTATGATGTGCCTAGGTATATTTAGCCTGCTAGGGGTTCTTTGAGATTTTTGGAACTGTTGTTTGTTGACTTCAATAAATGTTGGTGAATTCTTAGCCTGTAACTCTACATGAATTGTTCTGTTCTCACTATTCTCTGTTCTCATTCTGGGATGCCAAGTCTAGGTATTTTGTAGAGTTTGACAGTGTCCCACATTTCTTGATGCTTAAATGTTTCTGTTTTCTTCTTTTTCCTATTTGCATTTCTAGTTGAATTATTTTAAATGACTTATCTTCAAGTTCATTGATACTTTCCTCTTCTCTGTCTAGTTTGCAGATAACTGCATCAAAGGAATTGTTTCTGTTAAGCATTTTCAATTTGCTTTTTTATACTTCCCAGCCTTCTACTGAAATTCCTTTAATTTTTTGTCTACCTTGTTGCTAGATTTTTAATCTAATCATAGATATTTCAAAGACTGCTGAAAATGTGCAGTATTTGTGCTATCTCTATTGCTACTATTTTGTTTTCTTGCCAATGGGTCTTTTTTTTTTTTGTGTAAAGAAACAGCAGAGACTGAGGTAACTATAATTTATACCCAGAAATTGATATATCTTTTTTTCTCTAAGACTCAGTGTTGGTATTTGAATTAGTCTCACCATTACCTGAACTGGATGAGAGTTTTGCAGTTGCTGCAGTTATATCAGTGCAGTACCAGCCTCAAATTTCTCCAGTGATGGACTGCAGCTTCCTTGTGCTTAGTGTGACGTGTGGAGTACTGAAGATTTTATTTGGTGATTTGGTGTTCCTACTCCATCTTCAGCTTTCCTCAAGCCCTACTCATGACATAAAGTCTCTTTGTGAACTCTTGCTTCTTACCAAGTGAAGGATTGGTAATGGTTGCTACTCTCTTCTGATATTTCTAGTATGTATATTGTTCTTCTGTTATTGCACATAATAGAATACTTGAATGATAACGATCCAACAGAAGTGGGTTTTATAGCCACTGAATATGATTAGCTAATGGAATTTAAAGTAGATGCTAAATATTTAACATGTACCTCTAAATCCAGAACTAGTATAAACTAAAGACAAAGCCTAAACTAAGGTTTCTTTTTTTAAAATGCCTGATAGACATTTATTTCTTAGAGTTAATATGCCCTATGTCCAGAAATTATATCATTAAATATTATGATTTTTAAAATTTGCCAATAAGCACTTGCATGATAAAATCATGATTCAGGTATTAGATTATTAAATGTAAGTCTAGAAAAAAAAAACAGAATTTTACATTTGCTTCACATTGGAGGCTAAAATAACCTATCTTGGGCATTCCCTGAGGTTTACACAAATTCCTTGATTATACATAGTGGCACAAGAAAAATTTAAACTGGATTTCTGCCAAAGAGAAGGAAAAATAAGGATGGGTTTTTTGACCCAAATGACTCTAATTTGCTTTTAGACATTTGGTGTTTTAACAAACAAAATGTCCATTAATTCAGGCCATCTGGGAACTGCTTCTGTGCTTGGGCCATAAAGTCAAGGGTTTTTCTGTCCTGCTATCTTTAACTGGACTATTTGTAATAATGAGGTTCAGATATTCAACATTAGACAAGATAGTCCCAGCAGATGACTTACTGAATATTTTCATAAAGGATCTTCCACATGCTCCTTACTGATACATGTTAGTTGACATTAAACCCCATTTCCTCCCTTCTTTCTTTCATAATTTTTCTTTATTTTCTTATTTGTTCTTCACTATCATTTCTGCCAAGCCACAATTTTTACAATCCTACAAAGAAGAGCACTATTTTTAAACTTCAGTAACTGAAATACTACTTTCATTGTATTTATCTTTTTAAACTACCACTTATACACCAAAATATATTTTTAAATTGAATTTAAATAGATTTTTAATTTAGCCTTATCCTAAGCAATCACATATCCATCAAATTAGTGATGCTCAAACTTTAGTACACATTAGAATCACCTGGAGGGATTGCTGGCCTTCAGCCGCAAAGTTTCTGATTCAGTGTATCTGGGGTGGTGGTGCTTGACAATTTGCATTTCTAAGCTCCCAGCTGATATTGTTACCGTTTGGGAACCACACTGTAAAAACTACACACTATTTTGTGGTTTTCTTGTGCTTATGCATACACATACACACACATACACACACACACACACACACACCCCACTCATTTTATAGTATAGTAATGTATATTCAATACATAACTACTAAAAATAAAAGGTTGCTTTGTGAACTACCAAAAAACATTCTCACCTATTGCACTTTTTTTTGGAAGGAATTTTCTAGTAGATGTCACTCTATTCTCCTGATAAATCATTCTCTACTTAGTTATTTCTACTTCTTCCCTACTTTCTGTGATTATAAAACTCTCAATGACTGTAATGTTATGTATTAGTTTGTTTCACAGTGCTATAAAGAACTGCCCAAGACTGGGTAATTTATAAAGGAAAGAGGTAAAATTGACTCACAGTTCCACATGGCTGCGGAGGCCTCAGGAAACGTACAATCATAGCAGAAGGGGAAACAGGTACATATTAACGCGGCAGTAGGCAAGAGAGAAGTGCAAGCAGGAAGAAAGCTAGATGCTTATAAAACCATCAGATCTCGTGAGAACTCACTATCCTGAGAACAATAAGGGGAAAGCCGCCTCCATGACCCATCACTTCCACCTGGTTGCTCCCTCAACACCTAGGGATTATAATTCAAGATGAGATTTAGGTGGGGACTACAAAGCCTAACCACATAATTTTATCTGCATGCAGATAAAATGTCTCTTGCCATACCCACACATAGAGCATTAATATGTAGGGGTTTGGGGTTGCTCATTAGCTGTTTCATAAATATATAGGGGTTTGGAGTTGCCCATTAGTTGTTAAAA
>NW_016107424.1:1959219-1962391 GCF_001604975.1 Cebus imitator | reverse complement strand
AAAAAAAAAAAAAAAAAAAAAAAAAAAAAAAAAAAGCTTTGTCTCAAGAAATCTAAAGAAAAGCTCAAAAGTACCCAACAGGAAGACCAGAGTTCATCATACTATTTTGCACAGCCCTTCTTTCTTCACCTCTGGAAGTCTAACTGAATTACATCATTATTTTGAATCTCAAGACCATGGTCTCTTATTTCTTTTAAAGCACTTATTACTTGTAAACTTATTAACTGTAAAGCACTATGTAAGTAATGGATTTGGAGAACAGCATTTAAGGCTGGTTGTTTATTAAAATATGTTGACCGTGAGGACAGTAAGTGCAGATTAGACAAATAATATGACAGGGTGATTACTGAGGTATCATTCTCCTTTTCATTACTGTCTACTAAACATTATTACTAATGCTGTTCCAACCCTTCAATAAGGACAAGATCTGCAAAATCAGAAAGGAGGTAGAAAATTCAAGATGTTTTCTAGAACTATGTCTAAGATAAAGGCACTCAGTGTTATATTTTCACACACAATGTGAAAATGTACACCCTGCTTACTTTCACCCTTAGGATTTCCCTCACGTTACCCTTCTCATCTGGAATGTCTTTCTTTCTCACCTCTATCAATTCAAAGTTGACCTTTGCTTTCAGGCTCAGCTGGAACACCACCTCTTCAACACAGCCTTCATCAATCTTTTATTCCTCGGAACACCTAAAGCAATTATAGAATGTATGTTGGCACTTGTATTCTGTTGTATATTTTCAACATTGTTTAACAAATATTATGTTTTCCTCAACCAAAGCAGTGTGTCCCTACAGCCCCTATAACTGTGCTAAGGATATGTTAAGTGATTCATCTTTGTGCTTATGTGTTCCAGTGACTCCTAAACAAATATCTAATTATATTTTTTCCTATTATTTAAATCTATTATTATTTTGCTCATAAATAGAAAGCCTGAGCCAACATTCTATTATTAATTCATTCTATGATCATAGATATGTTTTATATATGTATATTTTACTTATTGCCTTTTTATTTAATTCACTATGGCTAACATAGCACAATTTTATAGAAAATTTGTATTTTAAGTCAAAGTATTTTATATAGAGTCAATTTTTAGATTAGCTGCCCAAATGAGTAAATAGGCTTTTAATAATTCTGACTTCTTCTAAAATCAAGAAAAATATCTCAAATTTTATATTCATAAGAATAAATTATAAAACATCATATAATTATACTGCTTGAGAAAAAAATACATAACATCAGGAAAATTACAGTTTTAGCTATAAAACATTATATAACTAGTTTATTTGCATTTTTCTTTTGTCAACAATTCATTATGGCATCATGTAGACAATGTTAATGTCTATACAGTGCCAAAATATTTACCATAATAGCCAACTGACATGCAGGGAGGGGGGGAAAAACAACTTGGTTTCTTTTGAACACTTGATATTAAACAACTGATTCAATTTCTTTTTTAACATAGAAACAACCATATTAATCAATATTTTGAAAAACATTTATATTCTAATCCCTCAAATTTAGCCTAACAAAATATGGGGAAGAAGATGAAATATATTTTGTCTGCCAAAAGGCACCTTGCCTCTTCATAGAAGCTACAGAGGACTCTCTGGCATAAGGGAGACAGTTTTTACCACTGTCAGGTCCAGTAGTAGTCTGTTGAGGAGGGGGAAATGCTTTACTGATCACAAAAAGAAATTGTCTCAAGAAGCTTCTACCTTTATAAATAAAAGCTCAGCTGAAAACTGTGGTGATACTGAAAGGAGGATAAATTGATTCAGAGAAGAAAACAGAAATCTTTTTTTTTAAATCAGAAAAGGACACCATTACGCATTTTTCTTTTATTTAAAGCAACAGAAATAATATGAATCTAAGCAATCATACATTCTGTTCTGCTATATTCTAGTTACACCATAACTGTTTTCCTTGCATTTGGTAATTCTGATTCAAACTGTTTCCACTGAAGTGTAAAAACATTAAGGTATAGGCCAGGCACGGTGGCTCATGCCTGTAATCCTAGCACTTTAGTAGGCCAACGTGGGCAGATCCAGAGGTCAGAAAATAGAGACCAGCCTGACCAACATGGTGAACCCCCGTCTCTACTAAAAATACAAAAATTAGCTGGACGTGGTGCGTGCATGTAATCCCAGCTACTCCAGAGGCTGAGGCAGGAGAATCGCTTGAACCAGGGAGTCGAAGGTTGCAGCGAGCCGAGATCTCGCCACTGCACTCCAGCCTGGTGACAGAGGCTCTGTCTCAAAAAATTAAAATAAAAGAAACCTTAAGGTATAAACTCTAAAATCTATTCTCCAGAAAAGTAAAACCAGTATCTGATGCTAAAGGAAAATAAATCCTGAAGTCAGAAGACTTGAATTCAAGTCTCTATTTCCTCATTAGCCAGTTCTCCTTCATCATTAGCCAGTTAGGTCAACTTGAACTGACTGCTTTAATTATCTTAGCCTCAATTCTCCTGTCTATAAAATGAGATTATTAATATCAATTTTACCCTTCTATGATACGGTTAAATGAAATAAATATTTTTGTAAGCCATAGAATGTAAAAACGAAACAAGAAATTGGCAGCCCAGTTCACTGACTTCTTTGTTGTTATTCATATCCTTAGAGATTAAATTGCCGAGCTGCCATGTGCTTTCACATATTCAGTATGCCTACAGCTCAATCAGTGTCCCTTAAAATATGTGTTTAGAATCTCATCTTTTTGCGACTGTTTAGTGTCATGTTGGATAAAGCACCTGCATGATTAAATATGTATTTTCTTTTGAGTGTTACTGATATATAGGCAGAATCTAGGTACATGTATTTGCATTTGGTCAAGTAAAAGAAAGGTTTACAAATGCACAAGGAATAAAGGGTGCTAAGCAAAGACGGCAGTCACATTAAGAACTAAATAAACGGGGCCGGGCGCGGTGGCTCGCGCCTGTAATCCCAGCACTTTGGGAGGCCGAGGCGGGTAGATCACGAGGTCAAGAGATCGAGACCATCCCAGTCAACATGGTGAAACACCGTTTTTACTAAAAATACAAAACATTAGCTGGGCATGGTGGTACATGCCTGTAATCCCAGCTACTCAGGAGGCCAAGGCAGGAGAATTGCCTGAACCCAGGAGGCGGAGGTTGCGGTGAGCCGAGATCGCGCCATTGCAC
>NW_016107424.1:1940657-1959159 GCF_001604975.1 Cebus imitator | reverse complement strand
CTAAACAACTAAACAAACAAACCTACACTAGTGTAATTCAGCAAGTAATGGTGGACAAGAATGTCAAATTCACAGAATCTTAAATGCTGAAAGGAAGCTTGGAAATGAAATCCTTCACCTCCCATCCATGGGAGAATCCCTCCTGCAATCTCTATGACCAGCCAGATCATTTTCGTTATATCCCTACATTCAAGCATTTTCTTCATTCTTTGTGTTGGCTGGCCTCACAGCCATTCCTTAAATGGCATGACAGTTTTTTCTAGGTTCCTTATGATTTTTTTCTTGGAAGAGATATCAAAGAATCTTTTAGGGAGGGAAAAAGGGATAGATGGTATGAAATAAACTTCTTCTGCCTATTTAGATTACTTTTCACATATTAAATATTTTTAAAAGTCATCTCCATCTAAGTTAGATGTACACAATCCCAAATCAAAAAAAATCTATGCTTTGGAACATATGTATATCTTCATAATAATTTTTAATTAAATAGAAACTTTTAGTAGGTATTTTGATAGTTTTACTATATTAGGTATTTTCAAACTATTTAGGATTCTGATAGATAAGTACAGCTGGATTTGCTTTATACATAAAATTAACACATGTATAATGTATCAACATATGTTCATAAATTAATTTGTAAAAATATATTATTTCCAATTTTAAGTTACTATTATTGTTTATATGCGCTAACATCACTGTTCTTCCTCTTGTCCTATTGCCTTTTACTCAAGTGTAATCAAGGCCTTCACCAGAAAGATACAACTGTAAATGTATCTATCTACAGGTGGGAAATTTAACACATTTGCTTTGTCAGGAACTGCATAAAGGACAAGAAAAGCTGAACAAAGGGAAGCTGTTTTAATTCATATGCTCCAGGCCTCAGAAGACTTTGAAATAAAGTAGCACTTCCTTTTTCCTTTTTTTGTTACAAATATACTATTGCACAGGCACTCATCCTGTTTGACTTAGGGAGACTAGTCTTTTATGAGGTTGCCTTCTCCCAGTACCTCTGGGAATTCTGATACCATTTTTTACATGCTCTTAAATTATATTCTAAATCAGAACTCACAGGTCACTTGGAATACCACAGATCTGTTGCTGAACTATGCCCCCCAATTCTGAGTTGAGCTTCATTTTATGTATTTCTCAGGGTGGGGTTGGTTCTCCCCTCAAGAAGTTTCACTGCAAGTGTAATGGTAACTTCATTCCTCAATTCTCTAAAGCACAACTGCACTATGTAATGCTTAACAAGACTTCACTAAAAGAAACCAGGAACAGGAACTATATCACAGAAACCTTGAAATTGGTTGTGGCTACATTTAGAATCCACAGTCCCAAGCCACATGTCAGTCATCTCCTCACACCTTGTCCTGTTTAGATCTTGACCTGCCTCACTGTGGTGAAAATCAACCTTCCTGCCATTCCTTGTCTCTTCCATTTTATAGAGTCCAGCTTACCTTCTGGCAAAGAGGCAAGAAGAGCTTCCTAAGTGCAGTACACATCTTCTCCTGCAGTCTAGACACCAGCTCCCTCAGGTCAGAAAGAAAAGAAATGGCTTTTCCTTCCTCCTGACTCCCTCAGTAACCCTCAATCTCTTGATTGATTTCCAATCAAGTTTCTGTCCTTGACTGACCTCTCCCCAGCTTGGCTCATGGGGATCATGCATTCTTTTTAGGGAGAACTGCACCCCCTACCACACGCATTGGTCTCACCCTAGGCTCCTTTCAGGGCAATCCCAAAATACAGGATTACTTGTGTTTTCACCATTGTGTAGCATGTTAAGCATTAGAAAGCTTCCATGTCGTCAAGGAACAACAAAGCTCAGTTTCTGTTTTCAGAATTTTACGAGTACATGCTTGCTTGTATAGAAAAACTCACAAACATAGACATTCCCTGAGAACAAATGAAGAAACAATAACGCTAACAAAGGCAATCTTAATCAGAACAAAATGACAAAGGACAGCATTTATTATCTCCATCTTAGGTGTCTGCACATAGGTTACTTTTTGGAGTTTAACACTTTCTTAAGAAAAAAAAAAATGTGCTTTTCTGTAAGTCTGAATAAAAGCCCACAAATGCAGACATTCCCAGAATATAGTGGGGGATCATCACAAAGTGGAGAAGAGAAAAATCCACCCTAGAAAGCAGAAATGAAGTACCAGTAACTTTTTAAGCTGCAGATTCTCCAGTTTTAACAGCAACACAGCAAATATAATTTAATAATTACTACATTAATAGAATACTTTGTTTCCATTCTTCTTTTTATTATTACTACTACTACTATTAGTAATACTTGGGATACTAGTAACTATAGAAGACTATCTCTGAACATGACTTTTGAATTAAAATTTAGTGAAAATTTATTAGAATATTCTTACAATAGTATGAATGTTTCCATGTAAGTATATTATGTTTACTGTAGGTTCATAAAACTATAAGACAGTTGAATACTTATCACTGTTCATAGTTTTGCTAATTTCTTAAAATCATTTTCTAAATGTAATCTTTAAAAATACGGGATTTTTATTATATCAAGCTTACAAGTAGTCATCATCTTTATCTTAAAATAATGTTCTAGGCTGAGTGCAGTGGCTTATGCCTGTAATCCCAGAACTGTTGGAGGCTGAGGCGAGTGAACCAACTTGAGATCAGGAGTTTAAGACCAGCCTGGCCAACATGGTGAAAACTGGTCCCTACTAAAAATGCAAAAAATTAACTGGGTGTGCCTGTAATCCCAGCTACTTGGCAAACTTAGGCAGGAGAATCACTTGGACCTAAAAGGTGGATGTTGCAGTGAGCCGAGATCATGCCACTGCATTCCAGTCTGGATGACAGAGTAAGACTCCATCTCAAAAATAAATAGAATAAAATAAAATAATGTTTATATCCATATTTTAAAGTATAAGCATATTTTCAAAATCCTTTTATAATAACCTCCTTTAAATATGGGCAGAACCTAGAACTTGCCTCTAAATTCCATGTTCTAAAAATACGGAAAAGGTGATAGAATAGTCACTAGTTTGATGAGCTTACATTTTATCACAAGAATAAAATTGCTTCTCAGATGTAATTAAGGTCCATAATCAGTTGTTTGTAAATTGGTTAAAAAGGAGACTTTCACTGGGTGGGCCTAACCTAAACCGGCTCACCTTGTAAAAATCCCATTGAAAGAGGGTCTAGAAGTAAGGAACTCTCTTCCCCGTTGGCTTTGAAGAAGTAAGCTACCACAGATTTTACAGCTCTGAGAAAATTAATACTGCCAACAACAACCACATGAGTTTGGAAGAGGTCGCTGAGCCTCAGATGAGACAAGCTGCAGCTGATGCCTTGATTACAGCTTTGTGAGATCCTGAGCAAAGGACCGAGCTATAGCAAGCATTCTCAGACTCCTGACCCATGGAAACTGTGAAAGAATTAATGTGTGTTGCTTAAGACACTATGATTAATTTGTCATGTAACAATTTAAAAAATGACATTGTTAATCAACAAATATTTATTGAGTACTTACTATGTGCCAGTAGTTGTTCTAACACTTGGATACAACATTGAAAAGGACAGGAAAAGTCTCTGCCTTCAGGAAGTTTCCATCATGCATTGAGGAAGATCAATGCTATTGTCAATTTAATACAATCACTTTTTTTTTCTCTAAATGATATCAGTTATGTGGATTCTTCCTGTTTCATTAGGGTAACACTAGCTACTACAACAGATGAATATCCAAATATTGGTGACTTAATAATAAAAGCATAATTGTTTCTTTACACAACAATTCAGTGAGAATGTTTGCCACATAACATCCCACATGATGACTCAAGGTGTAGTGCTGCCAGCACCTAAAGGTTCCATGACTTTTGCTTCCGACTGAAGGAAAGGAAAAGTAAAAATAGAGAAGGCACGTCTGCTTCTTAATCAACTTGGCTTGGGAGTGGTATACCTCTACTCATATTCCATTTACTGGAGCTAATCTCATGGTAGGAATTGTAGTGGCTAAGCAGCAGCATCTTAGCAAATATTCTGCTTTATTAAAGGGGGGCAGAGATATTCACTAGACAACCACCTGTGTCTGCTGCATTCCTCAATAGCTGCACATTTGCCTCAGGTAGACAAGACCATGTTATAGTCATTGAGTCAATAAATGAGTATGTTTATGTACATGTTCACATACTGGGGGGACATATTATGTCAACTGAACCTATAGAGACTATAGTGAACATCAATTGTTTCGGTTAGTGCAATAGCCCTTCCCGCTTCTGGTAACACACTGTTTTCAGTTTGGTTAGAGCCACAAAACCCACTGCCTACCACAAAGAGAAAAACACATTGACCAGGCCTAGTAATTCAGAGTAGACTAGACCATTCTTCCAACAGGAACAATAGGCTCATGAACCAACTTGATTTGATTAGGGTTCTCCATGAGGTTTAACACCTTGAAGGATGTAAACATAGGGTTATAATGCCTTTCATAAGAACAAGAAGGCCTCATTCATTAGAAAGGAAGCCTCAGAGACCGTAGGAAAAGACCTAGCCCAATGTTACTTTATTTTCTCATCTTCATCTATCACACATCATTCTTTCTTATAATCTTCCCTGTCTGATTCGCAAGGAATGGTTAGCAAGAAGACAAAGGAGCTAATTAACAATGAGGAAAGTATATGAACAATAGAGCAAGCACGTGACAGAAGACATTGGCAAGACTGGGTGACAGGGAGGACCCAGGCTTAAGGGAAGATGCAATTGCTCAAAAAAATGTAGTTAAGAAATGAATTTAAAACTGGAAAAAAAAATCAGGCTGAATTTTCTTCGGTGGGCAGAAGAAGGACATTAAGATTTTTGGCAAAAGTAGTCATTGGACTCCTAAAACAAGTAAGAATCATAAAACTTCTGAGTTAAAATGTCACAGGGGAGATCATTTTTATCACCCAAATGCCCATCAATAATGAGTGGATAAAGAAACTGTAGAAAGTGTGGTATATATAGAGAGAAAGCTATATATCTATAACATACATACACACACACACACTCACACTATACATATATATATATATATATATATATATATATGAATACTACATTTCTATCTATATAAATGGAATACTACTCAGCCATAAAAAGAATTAATAGCATTCATGGCAAACTAAATGGGATTTGAGACTATTATTCAAAGTGAAGTAACTCAGGAATGGAAAACCAAACATCATATGTTCTGACTCATAAGTGGGAACCAAGCTAAGAGGATGCAAAGGCATAAAAATGACACAATGGACTTTGGGGACTCAGGAGAAAAGGTTGGAAGGGGGTGAGGGATAAAAGGCTACAAATCGGGTTCACTGAATACTGCCTGGGTGATGGGTGCACCAAAATGTTACAAATCAACACTAAAGAACTTACTCATGTATCTGAATACCACCTGTTCCCCAAAACCTATTGAAATACAAAATTTTAAAAAATAAAATTATAAAAGAGAACTTTTTATCAAACACCTTTATTCTCTGGAAAATTAATTCTAAGTTCAGAGGTGAATATTGGATAGCTGGAGAGTAAACTTAGCACCCTTGTGGGAAAGTGAAAAAAACAAAAAATGGAATAGCAACCTTTTTTCTAGTTCATAAGTATGATGAATGGGTTGTCACACACATGTATGAGATGTACCTTCCTCAAACCTTGTTACGTCAGCACATTACCTATCTGACGTGAAAAAAAAGGGGGGGGGGGAATAGTCCAGGTAATGTCAGAATGGGCTTGGAAAGCAGCCCTGAAGAAAAGGAGGTGGCTATGAAAAGCATTCCATATGGAGAACTGACGTGAGGGAAAGCCACATGCACTGAGATTTCAGGTGAGGAAATGGAAGGAGGTGATACCACTAGCTAAAACAGAGACTTGAGTGAGGGTGCCAGTTCTAGGGAAGTATCATATATTCTATTTTAGATGTACACATTTAAAGTATGCTGCGTTTCTGAATATAGCATATCACACAGGATAACTTTCATATCGTATATCACCCAGGAGAACAAGTTATAGAGGACATATTCTGGGCTAAGAATTATAATAAGTGATTTACAGATATTATCAAATTTAATCCTCAGAACAGCCCTTGGAGGGCTTAACAGGCTGGTTTAGCAGCTTTGCCTTAAGACCCACAACTACCAAGGGCCAAGGCTGGGAGTGAAGCCAAGGTTCAGGTAATTACCAAGTTCATCCTCTCAACAATGATGTCTGCCATCATTCTGCCTTCCTGAAGATATTTTGGAGGCATAACCAACATGGTTCAGTGAGTAACTTCATGGGAGGCCTAAAGAAACTAGAAAAGTCAAAAAACTTCCAAAGTAGGGGTAGACATATGAATTTTTAAATCATTCACGTGGAAGTGATCATGGATGCTTTGAAAAAGACATCGATCATTTCTCATGTTGCAATAATGTGGTGAGAAAAGACTATGGGGAAAAAACAAGGTGCTGAGCACCCATATCCATAATTAGATTCTACACAGACAAAAGGGGCTACTCAGGCAGAACAAGGAAGCTGAGAAATAGAAGATTTAGACACAGCAGGTTTAAAATATACCGTATCTTAGAAACACAAAATAAAGAAGTTTAAAGAAGGTGGATTTGATGACTCAGGTCAAATGCAACAGAAAGATGAATGTAGAATGGTGAAAAAAATAATTTGGTCATTAGGATGTTATAGTGACTATAAGGGAGGCAGTTCTACTAGTAACATGGAGCCAGTTTGTGATGGTTAAATAGAAAAAGAAATGGAACAAGGACACTGGGTCTAACCCTGCATTTCACATGGATTTTTTTTCTACTTACTTCTATATTATCTAATAACTGCATACAATATGCATGTCTACATTTGACACTGTCATCAAAATATTCACATCATTTAGCATTTGATTTCTTGCTACTTAGTTCCCTTCCTTATTCTCAGGTCATATTAGTCCATAGGCATCTACATGTTCTAAAAGGGCAGATATTGCTGTCTATGTTCTAAATCACAGTGACTTAGAACAGGCAGAAATCCATTACCAGGGAAAAGAGTGGGAAAGAGCTGTGTAGCGATAAAGGAAAGAGGACAGAGTCAATAGAGCTTTTTAAAGGAACTCCTTCCTTTCCTCACTGTTACCTGTCTGGCCACAAATCACTCACGGTGAGACCGAACTAAGCTTACATGAGCTGGCTTTCTGGCAGCGTCCAGATTTGTGCCTCTTCTCAAAGGGGGAATAACTGGGTCTGCTGCAGAAGCAGCTCTTCTTTTGAATTTCAACATGGAATTTTTATGCAGTTGTGCTCTCTCCTCTTTGGTGTTATAAAACAGTCAAGCAAGATGAATATAGCTGGTAATTTATACTAGGAACTTGCATTGAATTATACTTGGATGACTTATTAAATGAAGGATATTATCAATATTACATCTGTCATAAATGAAAAACTCCACGTTTGAATGGATCTGATCCATTCATTGTTTTATGGGCACATTGGCCTCCAGAGAGAGTCACAAATCCAAATGATGTCCCTGAGTAATGGATTTTATGTTCTCTTCTTCAGGCATTACTAAAAGATGTGTGAAATCCTTATGTAAAATGAGGGATCCCCTTTGGCCAAGCATCAAAAGAGACTTTCATAGAAAAGTTTCATGAGACTACCCGGAAATGTTCCTATCCAGCTGCAGTGAGCATGAAAGGCAAGGTGGTAAATGGCAGCTAGATAAATATGACTCCATATAAACAGAAGTACATGAAGCCTCTTTTTTTCCTTAGTAGTCCGTATAAAATAATCTGCTAAAAGAGCCTGGATTTGGAAGTCTAGGCATCCTCCACTCAGTGAATATTGGTTAACTCATCCGTTGTGCTTTGAAACAAAGTTCAGGAAATTAAAAACTGCAACAGTTTCCTCATTTCCTTAGCCAAATTCCCTATTATATATTATATTTCTCTTTGATTTGTCATGCTTAATCTCTCTTTGGTGAACTATAATATCTTCCATACAAAACACAATCCATGATGTTCAAACTCAAGTCTAAAATAAAAACTGGATGACTATCATTCTTCTAAGGGCTTTGCACATCCTCTTTTATTTAATCCAGAGGCCTCTATGAAGTAGGCTATATTATTATCCTAAATCTTGGATAAAGAATTGAGTATTAGGAAATGATTTCTAGACTACCTAATATAAATGCTTTAGAACTCTAGAATCCTCACTCTTAACCATTAAATGTAATTCCTTATTAAAAGCTTTCACACAAGAACATTTCCTGGAGTGCACGTACATCAGGCTAACAATTGAAATGGCTCAACAAGTGACCAGTGCAACCAATGGAAAGGGGATCTTGCCAGGGCATAGTTTTTAATGAAAATTCATAAGAGGGGTAAAGAGGAGTAACTAAAATTTCAGAGAAAATAAACACCACCTACAAAGGAATTGAGAGGCATATGACAAACAGCATTTTAACAGCAAGTTTCAATGCTAGAAGCGCATAAAGAATATTCTCAAATTTTGGAGAGGAAGTAAATTTTAACCTAGAATTCTATGCCCAGCCAGATAGCTAATCAGCAGACAACAGGATTAAAAGCATTTACAGGCCCGGTGTGGTGGCTCACGCCTATAATCCCAGCACTTTGGGAGGCCGAGGCGGATCACCTGAGGTCAGGAGTTCAAATTCAGCCTGGCCAACATGGCGAAACCCTGTCTCCACTAAAAATACCAAAAAAAATTAGCTGGGCATGGTGGTGGGCACCTGTAATTCCAGCTACCTGGGAGGCTGAGGCAGAAGAATTGCTTGAACCCCAGAGGCAGAAGTTGTAGTGAGCCGAGATTGTGCCACTGCACTCCAGCTGGGCAACAGAGTGAAACTCTGTCTGAAAAAAAGAATTTAAGACATTTACAGACAAGTGCTGCCTCTGAAATGTTACCTATATATTCTTTCTTAGGAAGCTACTTGAGGGTGAACTGCGACAATGTTTTGTTGCTAATGATTAAACCTAGAGAGAGGAAGGCACAGGATTGAGGAAACAATAGCTGCAGCAACTGAGAGCACCAACAGGGCATCCTTGGATGATATTGCAGGGGTGACCTTGCCACAGGTCTGGGGAACACTTAGCCAGAATTTGGAGCAAGGATAGCAAAGAGCTTCAGGAGGAAGGTCACTAAGGAGAACAGTGACTCATTAGAATATTTTTAAATGATGGCTTGTTTGTAAAGAAACAAAAGTAAAAGGAGACTATTTTAAGCCACCAGCTTGAAGAACGGAAAAGAAGGAGTGTTTCAGAAAGAGGAATTAATGATTTGATGATGAGTGCACTGGGAAAGGGATCTAAAAGCAATTTTGAAACAGCTGTAATTGCCAGTTAAGAGACATTCATGTTGTATTTCTAAGATAACCAGGTTAGAAATTTACTCTGGTTATCTGACTTGGCCACCTTCAAAGTATCTTTCTTGTAATCACCTTTTTTAAAATTTTTTTGGCTGAGAAGGGGCTTCCTTGTGGGTACTGCAGGGAGGAGGATGGATGGATGCTGGAAAGACCTCCTTCTTGCACCCATTTCCACCCTGGGAGGTCACCTCCAGCCCCACCAGCCAGAGGAGAAAGTCTAGATTCCTAAACAGGATCAGCCAAACTGGCCCAGATACAGAGAAACTCTTTCCGGAAGTTTCTAAGTCTATGTTGTATATTTTGGGAGGGACTTGGAGAGAGAGAGGGATGGGGAGAGATGGCTTTAACAAAGGAACCAAAATTAAAACTTAGAGTAGGAGTTAGGCCAAGTGAGAAGTAGGGAAAATTTTTCACGCTGAGGGAACAGGTTGGCAAGAAGTGAGGAGACCATATCACATTCCAGAAACTGATAAAAAGTTCTGTGTGATTAGATTGGGAAAGATCTCAATTCATGTGTGAAAAGCACACTGAAAAGAAGAGCAATTCAGAAAATCTTTGCTGGAGGAATGGACGTTCCAAACCTGAAGTATTCGTTCCATGTGAAATAGTTCTGAATTCATGTCCAAATATTTAGATGTTCCAATATAAAACAAAATAAGAAAACAGAACAAAAACACATGAACAGAAAAACAAGAATGTACGTAGAAATCCACAAAGCAAGAAAAATGGTGGAAAGCAAATGTGATCACACTGAGTAAAGATAATTTCCGTTGTGTTCAAACATGATAAAAATAGGCTATAGATCTAGAAGACTGAAATCAAGTTTAGAACCTTTATAAATTACTTTCTTATTATAAAAGTCATGACTGTTGTATATTCATATTTAAAACCAATCATGGTAGAATTGGTGACCCATAGGGTGCTCAGGGATGTGGCTTCAGGTGATGTTCAGTAAAAAGAGTATAAACTCGGGCCATGTCAGAAAATGGATGGCCCCTTCATAATCACAGTTGATCAAACAATGGCGGGACCAATACATAGAAACCCAAAGTAAGGTTCACTATACTAGGGCAGATAATTTGAGTTATAGTCAAAATAATAAAACCCTAAAAAGTATTCAAAGAAAATTATAACTGCCTTCTGAAATTTGAAGAGTGAGAGCCAGGAGACAAAATAAGGATTAATTTAGGACATTCTCCAGTTCTCACCAGTATTGCATCAAATGAACTGTGTTGCTTAGTTGAATGGGGTGTGAGCATGTGAGTTTTTCACATGTAAGATGCACTGCTGGTAATGCTTTTCTTATTAATCATGTTCCATATATTTTGGCTGCCTTTGTACTCTGCTACTATTTTATCATCATGAGATGTGAGAATAAACTTGTCAGAGAAGGACATCAGCCACCACAGTTGACAAGGTAGGCTTAAACATTTTACAGGAGGAGACAATGGACTATACCCTCCAGAAGGAGACAATGGACTTCAATTAATATCAAAGTCACAGTCATAGTGAATGTAGCTTTTAATAAGAATAAGAGACAGAGACCTAGAGAAAAGAAGGCCAAGAGGAGGCAGCTTAGGGTTTAAGTAGCACTAGAAGCTTTCGAGAAGCACCTACTGGGAATGGATCTTACTGTGCTGGAGGTCTTGGGACAAACATTAGTATGAAAAAGAAAATATGCATGCAGTCGCAGCATTTATTCCTGAAAATGTAACTACTTGATAATTCTGTGACTTGAAGCCTCACAGAATTATATAATTCTGTGACTTGAGGCCTCCGGCATTTTTCTTTCCCTTAGGAACATAATTAACAATTGTTAACACTGAAATAAAAATGACTAATAAATATTTTTATGGTACTCATAACTATATACAAAGGCTCTAGGATAGAGTGTCTCCCTTTGAAATAATGACAGAATAGAAAATAAGGCAGACTAAAGAGCAGTTATATCTTAAAAAGAAAAAAGAGAAGACACACAAACACCAGTTCTACTACTTTTTTCTTATTTCAAATATATGATAGATGATTCTACAAAATTAAAGAAGTACAGATTAGCAAAACAGTACATAGGGTTTCTAAAACCCAAATTTGAATCATATAATAATTAGCTTTATAATGTGATTTTTCATTTAAAGCGTACCAGAAATATATTTATTTTATTAACTAATCTTACACAAAATAATTTTTAACAATAGTATACTATTCCATTGTATGTACATCCCATAATTAATATCACCAATCCCTAGAGTTGAAAATGTGGCTTCCTCTTGCTTCCTGCTCCTCTTTATTTATTCCCTTTATAACTAACCCAGAAGACTTCTGATATTTTCTATCAGTTTTTTAAACTACTAAAGATTTAAAGGAGAATTCTAATCTGTGTAAATCAACTATGCCAAACTTTAAAATAAAATAAAACTGTTCTCTCTGGCTGGACGTGGTGGCTCACACCTCTAATCCCAGCATTTGTGGATCAGGAGATCAGGAGTTTGAGACCAGCCTGGCCAATATGGAGAAACCCTGTCTCTACAAAAATTACAAAAGTTAGCTGGGCGTTGTAGTGCGTGCCTGTAGTCCCAGCTGCTCAGGAAGCTGAGGCAGGAGAATCGCTTGAACCTGGGAGGCAAAGGTTGCAGTGAGCCAAAATTGTGCCATTGCACTCCAGCCTAGGTGACAGAGTGAAACTCCACCTCAAAACAAACAAACAAACAACTGTCTGCTTCTTGGACAACAATTAAAACACTTTTTACTGTTCTAAAGAGAAAAATTGTCATTTCTTTTGATTAAAATGCTAATCAATCCATGTAATTACCCAGTAGAGATGCAAGTTCAGTGAGATGATCAATAATTCTATTTTATAAAGCACTCTATTTTATATTAAGACCTATTAGACATCTACAAAGGACAAGATGCCTCAACATACTGGCTTTTCTCACAATTTGTTTATCTAATAAAACATTCAGATTTATATTATTGAAATAAATAGATCACTTAGGGTAGAGAAAATAGTCATGTGTTTCCAAACAGTCTGAGATGGAAGTTTTAAGCCTAAGAATTTATTAGAAAAACCTTTAAAAAGAATGATATTCTCCTTTCTGCTTGAATAAAACGTTATCTTGAAATAAATATCTTAGATGTGTGAATGTATATGTATGTGTCTTATAAACTATCTATCTAGTTAAAGTATGTTCTTCATTGGGTGGTTTATTCTAATGTCAGTTGAACTGTCAGGTGTAAAACTGCTAACTCAATGAGCAACTAGGGCTCCTTGAACATGAGCTACAGGTCGTCTCGCTTTCACTGTCAGCCTGCTGAACTTATATCCAATGAATACATCTGCTGTTGCCCTGAGAGTATATTACACTTTGTCTTTCTTCCTTATTAGACCAGAAGCTCCTTGAGGACTGGTACCTAATCTTTCATGTGTTCACGTCTTCTCTCCCTATCAAAACAATGGAAATACAGCAAAACTCAACAAATATCTGCTGGATTAATTAATCTATGTCATCCTTCACATCAGGTTACCAAATTGCATTTTTATTGAGTTAACAGAAGTCTTCAAACATGTCTGGTAGAAAGAATATGGGCTTCTGAAAAATGAAAAGTTATTCTAAATTTTCTATCTTATTACCATCCTGTTTATTTTCTCTCAGGGATTTATGGCTAAGGTAGTCTAGACAGTGCTGTGGACTGAGTATTTGTGTCCATCCAAACCGTTTATTTTGAAGCCTAATTCCTAATGTGATGGTGTTTAGAGGTAGGGCCTTTGAGAGGTCTTGAAGATGGAACCCCGGAATAGAATCTCTCTCTCACTCTCTCTGTTCCTTGCCATACACTGAGAACATGGCCACCTGCAAACCAAAAGAGGGCTCTCACCAGATGTGAAATCTCCCAGCACCCTGATCTTGGACTTCTCAGCCTCTAGAACTGTGAGCAATAAATTTCTGTCTTTTAAGCCACCCGGTCTGTGGGACCTTGTATATAGCCTGAATAGATTAAGACAGGAAAATAGAACATGATGTGAGAATGAAAGTAGTTTGAGGTAAAACTAGCCCTCATACTTATTCTATGCAAAATCAAATTGATCCTTCCATATTTGATTTAGTTATCGAAATGGAGGGGGAACAGTAAATTCCTCTAAATCCATTCTCTGGTGTTTTTAGAACTTAATCTTCTATACTTGGGTCAATACAGATGTGAAGTTTCAATGATTCTAGGAATAAAGAAGCAAGTAATAAGGTAGTTGTGAGGCTTTGTAGACTATAACTGAAACCCTTACTTTTTAATAGGAAATTTACTTTAACCCATATTTGTCTTTGAAGCTAAACAGACCATTGAACTGTACTTGGGTCCTGCTCTTTAAAATACATATCAATACTATACACATCAGGCTTTTTGCTAAGATGGCTACACTGCACCAGTATCTAAATTGACATGCAGGGCTGGGCTGTATATTTGAATGTCTCTTTGTAGATAGTATGTTATACTGGTTGACTCACCCGTACAAAAGGAAATTATTTACTTTATTTCTATTTATTTAAAATATCTTAGAAACAATTTGATGGCAAACCATTTCCACTGAAAGAGAAATAGTGACATCTTGTGGGATCATCTAATTTTATCCTAAAGCCCAGTCATTAACATTTTTAGTCCTCAAAATAAGTGTTTGAAATACATATATTCTCCTTAGAGAAAAAATGAGCTTTTGTAAAACTAGAATATGTTATATATCATGATGTTACTTTATTGTACCAATGCTAGTAACTTATTCCATTTTTAGACTAATGGGTGACAGATGAGAAATTACCTCATGAGTACAATGTACACTATTTGGGTAATGGTTACATTAAAAACCCAGGCTTCAGCACTATGCAATATATCCATGTACTGAAACCGCATTTTTACCCCCAAGTCTATTAAAAAAAATTAATTGAGATTTTTCAGTGAATGTCCAGAGCAATAAATCTAGAAAAAAGCAAAAGAAAATGAAGTAAAAACTGATGACAAGATTTAAGTCTTTTTACCATTATAGCCATTTAAACAATGTAACCTAAATGCAGCAAGCCATATGCTACATGCAGAAGTAAACATAGATATGTTTATGCATATTTGTATATAAACCTGTGGGGTCAGATAACATGGAGGAAAGTACAACTTCATTTTATAACGTTCAAGACTTGCCCTGACCCTCATGAATTTCAAATTTTCAACTACCTGGGTAGCATATTATTTTTTAAATGAAATTATGTACAAGAATGAACAGTGAGTCAAAAAGTGGCCATAAATTACAGTGCTGAATGGTGGGCTGGCCTGGAGCCTGCACAGAAACCAGTATTAATGTTCCAAGATTACTAATTGTACTACATGTACTGGAATGTAGATCATTTGAATCTGTTGTGAACTGCAAATGCTAAGTCAAATAAAGCCAAGGGTCTCTCCTAGATTACATGGAAGGCAGTCTTGAGAGTAAGTTCTGATCTTAGTTTTGGGTTCTCGCAGATCTGAGTTGGAATCCTGGTTTCACCAGCTGGGTAAAACAGGTTAAGTGACTTAGTTTCATGGCAGGTACAGAAATGAAATAGAGTTGTTGTATTAATTTAAAAATATAGGTAAAGCATTTTAGCAGAGTGACTAAAAAATAGTACTTACTTGTTTTAGATATGGTTATGTTACTCCCATTCTGTGTCACATATTGTGAACTTTATTGCTGTGTCAAAATTTCTTGGAGGTCATTGTTTTACATTAGTAAGGTCAGAACCACACAGGAGTTGAGAACTTGGGGTCTACAGTCAGTTCAAAATCTGGTTGAAATCCTGGCTCAGTCACTTACTGTTTGATCTTGGGCAAGTGATTTAATTTCTCTATAACTCAGTTTCATCATTTACAAAATGAGGCCAAAATTCTCTCTTACCTCATGTGGTTTTATTATGAGGATTAAATATATTCATGCATGCAAAGCCCTTAGAGCACTGCCTGGCACAAGGCAAAATCATATAAATGTTAGCTCTTAGTACCGTGGTATTTATAATAAAATAACGTAAAAAAAAAAAAAAACCAGCACTTTTGTCTTACTCATCCAAATAATCTTAAGGGGTATAGGTGGGAAAGTTGATCTAAGTTTGACTCCTAAATTGTAAATAACTCAGAAAAGATTATCAGAGTGTTTGCTTATTCCATGGCCCCTGATCAATTTGTCTTGCTTATCCATTTATGAATACACACACTCAACTGGAATATGTAATTCATTTTTTCTTATATAGATATGATCACAGCTTGAGCCTAAATTATGTTCACTGCTAGGATTCAAACATGGTTGGGTATTTCTAGCCGACTGGAAGAACAGGCCCAGCTTGAGCTTATTTGTGTAAGGAATTGAAAAGTTTCTTAGGAAACAACCCATCCTAAGAGAAAAAGAAAATTTCACAGACAAATTTGCCCAGTGACAAAGCCCTAGTTCTCAAAAGAAGCAGGTAGGTCTCTGCCACTTGAGTTTGCCCCTAGCTCAACTCTTACAGACATATGTGACTAATGTGAATCCTGAGAAGGAGGGTGTCTGATCAGTCATATTTTAAAACTCCATAAGACAATGGGGTTCAAATAAAGCTATTTTAGAACAAATATGATGATATATAAC
Source organism: Cebus imitator (assembly GCF_001604975.1). Taxonomy (NCBI): domain Eukaryota; kingdom Metazoa; phylum Chordata; class Mammalia; order Primates; family Cebidae; genus Cebus; species Cebus imitator. Next base: position 1,943,159 of record NW_016107424.1, on the reverse strand, counting down.
AAAAAGCAAGGAGAAGCAAGGAACAATAGGCTTGTCACAGACATCAAGATTCTCATGCAGACCCTCACCATCAGGACACTAACTGACGGCAGAATGGCTTTAAAGGCAAGAGAGGCCCAAGCATGGGGTCTTACTGAAGGAGAGAAGAGATGAGATGACATAAATGGGAGGTAAAAAAATGGTAATGGAAAGGACTTAATCTTGAGTAAACGTGAGACAGTCTAGAAATAATAGATAAAGCTTTGAGAAAGACTAGAGATCTGTAACAGAAAAATGGAGTTAGAGAGAAATGAAATTTGTATTTTCCAAACTTACCAAAAAGAGGATACTGGATAGTTTTTGAATGAAGTAGATTAAAACAGAGAAAAAAACGGAAAAGGAGGAAGAAAAGAGACAGTTCATCTCACCCCTGAATATGAGGATAGAAAATATGTGAGGTTTTGTGGTTATACGAAGATGTTAGAGGAAACTTGAAAGTCCTTCTTATGTTTCCAACTAACTCTGTCAATGATCAACTGTGTATCATTGAGTTAAGTCACTTGAAATTTCTCAGGCTCAGTTTTCTTATCCATTCATCACTCATGCATTCATTCAACCATGATTTATTGAGCAGTTACCATTCACTAAGTTCCGTGCTAGCCCTAGAAGTGCATGTGACATATTTCCTCTATTCAAGGCACTTACAGTCTAGTGGAGAATGCATGGAAATGAAACAACTAAATAAGACATGGAGCAGGAACTGAGGGAAGGTTTTGTGTAGGACGATATGCTTGGGTTAAGTTTTTGAAGGACGAGTAGGAGTTGTTTTGACCAAAAAAACGGAAAAGAGCTCTCTAGGTGCGAGCAGCATGTGGAAACACAAGGAGGCATGATATACCATCATACATTTGGGAAACTGCCAGAAATTTTATATAGCTGAATCTGAGTGTGTTGGGGTAATGCCATGAGTTTGGAACTAAAGTAGTAAATGGAAGCTAAGTCAACAAAGGCCTTGAGTATTAAGCCCATTTACAAAATGAGTATGGACTTCTGTTACATGGACTTCTGTTCTGACTTTCATGGAGTATTTTGTCTCATGGACATAAAGCCCTTTCTACTACATCATATGGAACCATCAACACTCAAAATTGGTTAAAATTAGCTCCTCATTGCAATGTGAGACAGGAATCGTGTCAACATACCTCTTGAGTGATTGTTTGTTTCTGCTGGAACACCTCCAGTGATTGAGAATTCATCATCTCTTGAGACAGTGCATTTAGCTATTTATTTATTTATTTGAGACAGAGTCTCACTCTGTTGCCAGGTGCCAGGCTGTAGTGCAGTGACGTAATATTGGCTCACTGCAACCTCTGCCTCCTGGGTTCAAGCAATTCTCCTGCCTCAGCCTCCCGAGTAGCTGGGACTACAGGTGTGTGCCACCACACCCAGCTAATTTTTGTATTTTAGTAGAGATGGGGTTTCACTATGTTGGCCAGGATGGTCTCGATTTCTTAACCTCGTGATCTGCCAGCCTCGGCCTCCCAAATTGCTGGGATCACAGGTGTGAGCCACTGTACCCACCAGCATTTTGCTTTTTAAAAGGTAATTACTGGAACTTAAAGTCAAACATGGAAGATTGAATAATTCATGTATCTCCTCTCTTCATTTCCAAAATCAAGGTAAAATGAGTAAGGAATTTCTAAAAATATACCAAGAATGTCAATGAAACTTTGGAAGCTGATTTGGAGGAATAGAGAAACTTGAAACTTAAGCCTGCAAGGGGGAGAGACTAACTATGGGAAAGCTCAGGTACATCTGTAATGTCAGTCTGAATATGGGAGAATTTACTGAAAGGATATGTAAATAGAGTCTGGCACGCACAAATCCAGGAAGCTGTTCTTCCCATCCTGGCAGAAGCACATTGGTTTACTTTCTAAAGATATTAAATTGTGAAGATTTGGACACTCAGACCCAAGGTACAGCGGACGGTGGAGGTGAAGCATCTCCAGAAAACAAGGGGATTAAGCCACGGTGTGTAGAGTGAGCACTGAGCTCCTTGAATGGCCTTCCAGTACACTGGCAACCATTCACCTCCTTCCCCAATTTCTTTCTTTCTCTCTCTCTCTCTCCTTTCTTTCTTTCTTTTTGAGACGGGGTCTCACTCTGTCACCAGGCTAGAGTGCAATGGCATGATTCCAACTACTGCAACCTCTGACTCCCTGATTCAAGTTATTCTCCTGCCTCAGCCTCTGGAGTAGTTGGGATTAGAATCATGTGCCACCATGCCCAGCTAATTTTTGTATTTTTAACAGAGACAGGGTTTCACCATGTTGGCCAGGATGGTTTCGATCTTCTGATCTCATGAAGTACTGGGATTACAGGTATGAGCCACTGTGCCTGGCCCTTCCCCAGTTTTATCTGTGGAAATTTACCAGCCCAAGAGAAATACCTCTGATACTGATATTTGAGGCTGTCTCAAAGTATTCCCTCTCCTTTTTTTTTTTTTTTTTTTTTTTTTTTTTT
>NW_016107424.1:1899586-1940555 GCF_001604975.1 Cebus imitator | reverse complement strand
CTCAGCCTCCTGAGTAGCTGGGACTACAGGCACGCGCCACCATGCCCAGCTAATTTTTTGTAGTTTTAGTAGAGATGGGGTTTCACCATGTTGACCAGGATGGTCTTGATCTCTTGACCTTGTGATCCACCCGCCTCGGCCTCCCAAAGTGCTGGGATTACAGGCTTGAGCCACCGCGCCCGGCCTCCCTCTCCTTAAATGGTAACTTTGTAGTGAGGTCTCCCGTTTGCCTAACCTCATCTGCATGAGAGCATTTTAGTGCCTTACTATAGAACATACTGTACTATATCACCCTGAGTTCTCTTCAGGACTGAGGTGGTATTGTCTACTGTGTAGGTGTTAGTGGCTTATGGATTATAGCTGGTTCCCTCTTAGAGAATTACTCTCAGGAGAAGAGATGACTCTGTTAAGATCACACTCTTCTCTGGAAATAGCCCAAATCTAATGATGTATAGGTATGGCATAGGTAAGTCTAGCCTCTTGCTTAATTTGTACATCTGTGAGGATGCTTCTAAATCCCAGAGCTTTCCATGTGATTGTCTGTGAACTGGTCGCAACCATATTTCCATTCAGTTTCTCAACACTCTCCCCCTTAGGTGTTGATTTCAAGGAAATTGCCAGTAAACTTGCTGTACAGACTATTTCCCAGGAAACCCAATCTAAAACACTCACTCAATAATATAAAAGGACATTGCAGCATTTTTTTAAAGAAGCTCTCTAACATGAAAGACAGTCCAAATCAATGCATGGAGAAAAAAAGGAACTTAAAAGAGACACATAATGTAGAAAATATTAATATTAATTGTTTAAGACTCAGCCTCACTCTCATCCACCAGGCTGGAGTGCAATGGCCCAATCTTGGCTTATTGCAACCTTTGCCTCTTAGGTTCAAGTGATTCTCCTGCCTCAGCCTCCTGAGTAGTTGGGATTACAGGCACCTGCCACCATGCCCGGCTAATTTTGTATTTTTAGTAGAGACGGGGGTCTCACCATGTTGGCCATGCTAGTCTCGAACTTCTGACCTCTGGTGATCCACCTGCCTCGGCTTCCCAAGTGCTGGGATTATAGGCATGAGCCACTGCACCCAGCCAACATTAATTGTTTAAAGAGATAAAAATACTGTATTCATAAAATAAAGAACAAGATGTTATAAGAACAGAACTTTCAAAAAACAAAAAAGAGCTTTTGGAATTCAAACTACAGTAATGAAAACCTCTGATAGACTGATTAAAAGACATATTTGTGGAACTCTCCAAAACATAGAACAAAATACAAAGAGAGGGAGAATATGAAAAACAATATGAAAAAATTAGAAGATTCAGAAGGTACAACATTTGACTAATAGGAATTCTCAAAAGAGAACAAAAAAAATGGAAGGGCAAAATTTGCTTTCAAAAAAACTAATAAAGAAGATGAACGACTTTCTACAAACTGAAAACCAAGAGTTTCCCAAGCGCATTACAAAGTGAAAGGAAAAGTTCTACACCAGTGGAAATCATTAAGAAATTTCAGAATAACAAGAAAAAAAAAAAAAGAGAGAAGTTACTAAAATTTTCCCAGAAGGGGTCGGGGGTGGGGTAAGCAGCATGACTGTAAGGGCTTAGGCTTTTTAACAAAGATGCTGAAAGCTGGAAAAAAATAGCATAAATCAATGTCTTCAAAATTTAGAAGCAATGTCATTTTAAATCTAGAATTCCAAGCCCAGGAATATTCTCAAACAAACTTAAAGAATAGATGCCCATTTCAAAAATTTTATTTTTCACACATTTATTCTGAAGAAACTACTGCAGAAAATGTTCCACCAAATAGGAGAATAGAACAAGAAAGAGCATATGGTTAAGAGTTAAAAAAGAAGTAAAGGGAATCGCAGGGACCACAGCTACATCAAAATGGAAGCCACTGAGCTGAGGACTTCAGACGGAATTTTACTAAGAAAAAATAGTGCTAAGAGATTGACCAATGCATTTTATTGTATTGATTTAAGTCATGCAGCTCTCCTAGAGAGTTTGGGGATGAATTAACACAAATTACCTAAGGGAAAAAAGAAACAAAAACCAAACAGTTATGAATTCTAAGGAAGATAAATCATTCTATAAGAAAATATAATCATAATACTTTATATGGCTCAATCATAAACAATGTACATAAAGTACATCCTGGATATTGATTTAAGCAGAAATCATTATTTAACTAAATTGAGAGAATGGAGAAGGAGAAGGGAGAATAGAGAAGCGAATTCTCATCTTCTATAGAAGCAATTAGATCTAATTTTTTAAAGAATATGCATGACATTTGGAAAATGGAGGGAGTACAAAGAGAGTAAGTAAAATCACTCCCTAGAGGTTGTCTCTGGGGAGCAAGGATTAAGGTGAGGAGGGAGAAGATAACTGTAGTTTTTAATTACATGTTTTGCAGTATTATTTGTCTCTGTAAACAATGTATCGTTTTGATAAAGATTTTTTTAAAAGACAGAATTTCTTTCTTATGCTGACCTAAAATTTGCCTCCCTAAGTTCTGGTCCTAATTATATTCTACAGGGCTCTACATACAAAAATAAATAATAGTTTCCTTCACCATGACTATACTTTTAAGTAATTTAAATCAGAGCTCTAATTGTCCTTTTAGTTTTCATGTATAAGGGCTAAAATCTTTCAGTTCATTCAACCATGCTTCATGTGGACTCTTTCCCTTCCCCTGGTGGCTTTTCTCTGTACTCAAAAGAGTGTTGTCCAGAAATGAAAATGATGCTCAGGATATGATCTGGCAAATTTACAGTCAACTATCACTTCTGTCATTCTGTATAATTCATTAGAGGCAACAAAAAAATCACATTGACTTTCTTAGAAGAAGCTAAACCTTATAAACACTTAATATCAAAAGCAAATCTTTTTCTCGCATATAAAATCACCTATCCTATGAGGAGGATTTGCTTTTTAGGTCATTTTTTGTCTTGGTGAAGGACCTTACATTTTTCTCTGTTAAAATATATCTTATTAAAGTCACTTTATTACCAAATTGGAAAGAAAATATATTTCATTGTTAATTTATTCACAGAAGGTATTCGCTGTCTCCTCCAAATTTGTGTCACTCATAAATTTGATAACTGTGCTCTCAATTCATTATTGAATAAAAATAGTGAACAACACCAAGCCTAGCAAGGCCAAGCCCTTCAGCCACCTGAACACACGTTTCAAGTTAACAACCATCTGTTAGGCAGCTTTATGTTGCAAGTTGTTCAACCGTTATAAGTTCATCAAATCTGGCCCTGAGCCAGATACACCAAACAGATGACAGTCCTCTATTTTAACCATTTTTTAACCTAGTCATTCAGAAGATAAAATAATATTACTTCCTTTACTGATATGCATTTTTATAAAAACAAGCATTATCAGCCTTCCTCCTTCTCTAGATATTCAAAGGGATATCATTCGGCTTCTCTATAGTGACAGACCTGGGATGTAAATGTGGATTTTGGCTCCTGACTTCTAGCCATACTCTACAGAAGTAGGTCAATGTCTTGGGATTTATCATCATCATCTTAATAAGAGGTTGTATATTAACTATTTTTAGCCATATTTTTTATTTTACTTATTTGTTTATTTTTGAGACAGAGTCTTGCTCCTGTTGCCAAGGCTGGAGTGCAATGGTGCAATCTCGGCTCACTGCCACCTTCGCCTTCCGGGTTCAAGCAATACTCCTGCCTCAGCCTCCCAAGTAGCTGGGATTACAGGCACCTACCAGCATTCTTGGCTAATTTTTATATTTTTAGTAGAGACAGGGTTTCACTACTTTGGCTAGGCTGGTCTTGAACTCATGGCCTCTGGTGATCAGCCTGCCTCGGCCTCCCAAAGTGTTGGGATTACAGGCGTGAGCCACCGCGCCTAGCCTTTAGCTTTATTTGCATACCCTGGATATGTGAGAGCCCAGTCCTGGAGGTCATGCCATGGATTTTTAAATTGCAATGGGCAAACCCTGTCCTCCCCAGGCTCAGCTATTCCCATTGCTTTCTGACAACTGACTGAGGATACAGCTTTAAGCCTTCTGATATTCCTAGGCAGAGTCTGTGCTTTGACATTTGCATTTATCTCATTATGTTTGATTGGCATATTGAGATCCATAAGCTTGTGGCTAATATATTGCCAGGGATTCTTAATTAAGCTGGTTGTGCAAAAAATGCATCAGCGTCTCCAGAGAAATGTATCATCTTTGCCAGTCATTCGCTTTGAATTTGCCTTCCTGCCCCAGTGGCATAGCAGTGGTGCTACAGGGAGGGTTGGGGTCTTGACATAACAACCATAGGCTTCTAAAACCCAGTGCTGCTATTTGAGTTAGGAGTAGGGAAATGGTTACAATAGAGACGGGAGACAAGCAGAATATCTAAGTTCATATTCCCCATGGACAAATGAAATCAAAGAACAAAATATATGACAGGCAAATCTGCCAGTTGTCATACTCCAAGGAATTATTAAACATTAATATGCTTATGTTCTACTTATTTTTTTCTATTAGTCTTTTAATGAAATTGATAGTTTAGGAACCTGAAACAGAAAAATCTTTACTGAATCAAAGTTATTTATAAACACTCCCCAGGTGCCTGTGTGCTAGAAAGCAGTGGTTTTCGGTTTTGTTGCCCAAACTGGCAGCATCAACCTCACCTTTGAACTTACTAGAAATGCAAATTCTCAAGTACTACCCCACACATATTTAATTAGAAACTTTAAGTACAGAGCCCTGAAAATTTGTGCTTTACTAAGCTTTCCAGGTAATTGTCATGGACAGGTAAGTTTGAGAACCACTGCTGTAAAGAAACCACTCAGATTTTTGAAGGTGGGAACCTTTCAAAGATGATTGAGTTTCAAAGCAGCAAAGAACACTTATGAACACTGGTGCGCATACTTATTTGCTCACTTTTCTCCATTCTGCCTGCTTTTCCGTCATTGTATTAGCATTCCCTGCATGAAAAATGCCACAAGGATTCCAGTATCCATCAGACGTCCTCAGTAGTTCCCTTCAGAAATCAGCATTCCTGCAGGAGAGGTATGATGCATCCCCCCTCACCCATGATTCATTACCTGCCCATGAACATCTACCTTTGCTTTCAGCCTTCTTCTCTCTACCCCATAACCATAAGCCTTAGGAGGAAATGAATTTTATTAATTCTAGACACTGTGCATTCATCTCTTTCCCACCTTTCCTCCCCATCCTGTTCAGGATTGCTTCAGGCATCCCTTTATAGCCTGACTTCAGCAGGATGCTGCTGTTTAAATGTGGGTCATGCAATGAGTAGTGTGCCGCTGGGAGCTACGCTACTCTGCTTCCTTTGTACCCTGTTGATTTCAAATGATCCCACTCTCAATTTTGTTCCAAACCTCTAGGTGATGCTTCCCTGGCACACAATGGCTGAGACAGCTCAACTCTGTCATGCTTTCTGAGAATCTGTTAAATACAGAGAATGGGTATCAGGCTTTAGTCCAAGAAGGATTTAGGGACATTTTCCTTATTTGTCATATACACAAAATATCCCTGTGGCATGCACCCCTGCACGGTAATTTTTTTAGTAGGTATTTGGGTACATGCTGTAACAAATGTATTTAAATCTTTTCGATCTGTGGATTTCGTTTGCTATTCACTCAGCCTGCCTAACCTTAGCTAAACAACTGCAGAGCTATGTCCTGGCCACAGGTTTTATTTGCTGCCTTTAGTCATTTTCAATTTCTTAGTAGAAGAAAATATGAGGGTAAAAGTCAATGGAAAGCAGGTTTAGGTAAGCTCCATTCGGTCTATACATATTGCCAAGAATCCAGCATGTACTTGAAGTAAGGAAGGGGTTTCCGTTCTGATTTGGAACGCTGTAAATCAAATAACTACGGTTCAGCCACCCCCAAGACTGCAGACATGGTTCCCTCCCAATATTTATTGCCAAATATAAGGACTTACAATTGCCAACTTGAGTATGCTGCTTGCACCTGGCAAATTATTTCTGGTTTGTCAGAAAATCCAGTGGCTGCTTTTGTTTGATCTTAGTGCTATTCAGTTCTTGTTCCCAGGCTGTTTGCATGGCAATCTTCTCATAGCATATTCTGTCAGAAAGGGTGAGAGTCACCTGGAGAAGCTGTAGACCTAATATTGCATGACGCTTTTCTCCATAAATGCTGACTGACAAGCCTCTCTTCAGAGATGCCAACATTTAAATATTTCAAAGACAGAGATAGTTTGGAGATGTTTTCGTAGCTATCTAGTATTGTTACTTGAGTTGTTACTTTCTGTGAGTGAGAAAATGATGCATTTGATGGCTATTTAGTGGACATCGCCCATGCAACAGACATTCTGCTGGGCACGGCAGACATCAACCCTGCCCTCAAGAAGCTTATATCCTTTAGCACCCTTTGGGAATAATAAAGGCAGATTTCTTCTTTAGTCATTTTGATTCTACCATCTCCCTCCAGGCATCAAAGCAGATTTCACCCTGCTGTTGACAAACACATTTAAGTACTCAGAGAAGGGGAGCTTTTCTAAGCAGGTCTTGCACTGAGCTCTATCAAAAGCAGTTACATTGTCATGGAGGCACAGCTCTTGGCTAGGCACATAGAACTCTTAATTGATTATGACTAATAAAATCACTAAAGTTAATTAGGATATAATTTTCAGTAGACAAAGACTTTTCTAAAAATTTTTTAATGATAGATCAGTTTAGATTAGAATGACATAAATATGCAAAACCACATATAATCCCAATACGCAGAAAACTATGGTACTTTTGTGTAACTGTATAAATATAATTATTTACAAACATGAAGCATGAACTATTATAAAAGCATGCTTTTGAATTTAGTTTCTCTTTTCTGAGAAATTTTTTCTGAGTAAAAAGAAATTAAATTCAAAACCATTTTATGTGTTTGCATAATGTACCAGTATTTGGACATGCCATCACATTTTTACCATTCTCCTAGAGAAAGACATTTAATCTGTTTCTCATTTTCATTAGTTTTCATACCCCTGTAGCTTACATTCTTCTACATGATCTTTATCTTCGTTCCTTATTATTTCTTTAGGGTAATTATCTTGAAGCAACTTAAAAGTCTGCTTGAGATTTGACCTAAATACTTAGACTTTAAAGTTGTGTGGTTACACAATGGAAAAGTATTTTCTAGAAATGTTATAGCAATTTACATTTTCATCAGAAATGTTTAAGAACACTTAAGGAGACCAAGATTTTTCCATTTTTAAATGAAATATTAAAACATCTTGCAAGTGAAAGAATATACAGGTTTTCTTGGCATGCTTCCTTCCACTGCTCAACGAAATAAGAGAGGACACAGGAAACAGATGGAAAAACATTCCATGCTCATGGTTAGGAATAATCAATATTTGAAAATGGCCATATTACCCAAAGTAATTTATAGATTCAACACTATCCCTATCAAGCTACCTATGACCCTCTTCACAGAACTGGAAAAAACCACCAAGGCTACAGTAATCAAAACAGCATGGTACTGGTACCAAAACAGACATATAGACCAATGGAACAGAACAGAGGCTTCAGAGGCAACGTCACACATCTACAACCATCTTATCTTTAACAAACCTCACAAAAACAAGCAATGGGGAAAGGATTCCCCGTTTAATAAATGGTGTTGGGAAAACTGGCTAGCCATGTGCAGAAAGCAGAAACCGGACCCCTTCCTGACACCTTACACTAAAATTAACTCCAGATGGATTAAAGACTTAAACATAAGGCCTAACACCATAAAAAAACCCTAGAAGAAAATCTAGGCAAAACCATTCAGGACATAGGCATTGGCAAGGACTTCGTGACTAAAACACCAAAAGCATTGGCAACAAAAGCCAAAATAGACAAATGGGACCTAATTAAACTCCAGAGCTTCTCCACAGCAAAAGAAACAATCATTAGAATGAACTGGCAACCAACAGAATGAGAAAAAATTTTTTGCAATCTGCCCATCTGACAAAGGGCTAATATCCAGAATCTACAAAGAGCTAAAACTGATTTAGAAGAAAAAACAAACCCATCCAAAAGTGTGAGAAGGATATGAACAGACTTTTCAAAAGAAGACATATATGAGGCCAAAAAACATATGAACAAATGTTCATCATCACTGATTATTAGAAAAATGCAAATCAAAATCACAATGAGATACCATCTCACCCAGTTAGAATGGTGATCATGGAGACAACAGATGCTGGAGAGGATGTGGAGAAATAGGAACATTTTTACGTTGTTGGTTGGAGGGTAAACTAGTTCAACCATTGTGGAAGACAGTGTGGCACTTTCTCCAGGACCTAGAAATAGAAATTCCACTTGACCCAGCAATCCCATTACTGGGTATATAACCAAAGGATTATAAATCATTCCATTATAAAGACACATGTACACGTATGTTCATAGTGGCATTGTTTATAATAGCAAAGACATGGAACCAACCCAAATGCCCATCAACAATAGACTGAACAAAGAAAATGTGGCACATATACACCATGGAACACTATGCAGCCATAAAAAATGATGAGTTTGTGTCCTTTGTAGGGACGTGGATGAACCTGGAAACCATCATTCTCAGCAAACTGACACAAGAACAGAAAATCAAACACCACGTGTTCTCACTCATAGGCGGGTGTTGAACAATGAGAACACAGGGACACAGGAAGGGGAGCATCACACAATGGGGTCTGTTGTGGTGGGGGCCAAGGGAAGGATAGCAGGTGGGTGGGGAGATTGGGGAGGGCTAATATGGGGAGAAATGCCAGATGTAGGTGATGGGGGGATGGAGGTAGCAAACCACATTGCCATGTGTGTACCTATGCAACAATCCTGCATGATCTGCACATGTACCCCAGAACTTAAAGTACAATAAAAAATTTTTTTTAAAAATCAGATCTTGTGAGCACTCGTTATCATGAGAATAGCATGGGGAAAACGGCCCCATGAATCAATTACCCCCAATTGGGTCCCTTCCACCACATGAGTGTATTATGGAAACTACAATTCAAGATGAGATTTGGGTGGGGCACAGCCAAGCCACCATATCATGTGGAAACTATTCTTTCTTCAATCATGACCTTGGTAAATCCCCTGAGCTCTCTAGACAGGGATATGAGACATCTAAATACTCAAGATGGTTGAAAATAAAAACTAGAAAAAGATATTCTAGGCAGACACAGGAAACTGGGGTATCTATATTAATAACATTAAACATATAAGTATAATATAACATATTGTGATAAAGTACATATATTATACCCACTATACAGATCAAGAAAGAACTTTGCTGGCACAGGCAGGCCCCACCAAAAACACACCAAATGTATTTAACTGCTCACAGTGTTTTTCTCCCTCTCTGGAATATGACAATGACTTTATGGCAATTATGTTCTTACTATACTTTATAAATTTACCGCCATTTTTTTCAACTTTGTATAAAAGAGAGTCATAATATACTCATTCTTCTGTAATTTTCTCCCTGAAGGTAACATTATATTTGTAAGGTATTACTGGTACCTACAATTTGTATTCTTGTATTATTATATAATAGTTCATGTGTGCCAGTTATTGATCTCTTACACTTCGTCACCCTACCTCTATAGTACTGGATCTAGACTTTGTATGTATTTCTCCTTTGTCAGCTAGCACAATGTTAAACTGGGGCGGTAGAGAGCACTAGAAGAAAGCTGCAAGAAGGGGCTTTCCTTTCCGGTTCTAGTGTGTTTTCTTCTCACTCCTGTGGTTCACAGTGGCCAGCAGCATCAGGAACACCCAGTGATACACCCTTTAGTGGTTTCAAATTAGTAATAAAGTTTCTTTCCCCTGATTGAATTTTGACTATTAAGTATTTTATAACTGCCAGATATTTGTAATTTGTATAAGTTGTTTCAGAGAACCATCTCTTGGTTTTGTTCATATTTACCATTGTACATTTCTATATCACTAGTCTCTGGTGATATAGATATGAATACTGCATTCTTTCTTCTTCTTTGCTTGGATTTCTTTTGTTGTCTTTTTTTTAACTGCTGAGATAGATGTTTATTTTGTTAGTTTTAACCTTTTTTATTTTCAAATATAGTTATTTAACTCTAAACTGCCCTGTAAGTACAACTATAGTTCCATCATGCATTTTCTACATGTAATTTTTTGCTATCACTTACTCAAAAATATTATTTTCATTTCCATTTCTTTTCAACTCACAATGGTTAATGTCCAAATACTTAACAATTTTCTAGTTCTCCTTTTTAAATTGAGTTTTAGCTTTTATTTGTCATTTATCAGATAATAGCTCCTGTATGATGGCAATTCTTTAAAATTTTTGAGCTTTTATGGTTCAGTGAATAGGTGATCTTTGTTTTATATATTTGAAGCAATGCTAAGAGCATACAAGATTGAAATTGGTATATTTTCCTTAATCATGTGAAGTAATCCTTTTTAATTCCCTTAATGTTTCTGCCTAAAATCTAATTTGTCTACTATATATATACAAAATATTTCAGTTGGTTAATAATTTCCTAGTATATATTTCCTATTTCCACTGTATCAACTTTTCCATATTCTTAGGTTTTAAATGTTTCTCTTTTAAATAGTGTGATTAGAATTTTAAAAATTCATTCAGAAAATCTTCATGTTTTAATTTAACCTTTATGTTATCATTATTTGTATAAATGCTGTTATATTCAGGTTTAAATCCATCATCTATTTGTACTGCTTGCCCAGTATTGTTTATCTTCTTTATTGCTTACTTTTGTATTGCTGGATATTTTTAGCATTTTCCTCTATTCCATTCTGGCTCTGTTCTTGTAGTGGTTATCATAGCAATCACAATATTCATATAAAACTAAATTAATCAAAACATTTACTGTCCTCTCAGACAACACAGGGGCCTGAGAATATTTAACTCTATCCTTCTTGACTGATATTTTTGATTTTTTTTAGTTATTTTGATTCAATAATTTTTATTAGATATAGCCGTCTTATATAAACAATGTTTATTTACATTTTCTCACATTATTACCTCTTTTCTCTCTTAAATCCCTTTTGCACTTCACAAATTCATTTGGGATCACTTTCATCCTTCTTAAGCATCTTTAAAATATTCTTTAGTGGGAGACTTCTATTAATAAATTTTTTCAGATTTATTTCTTTGAATATATCTCTATCTTACTCATCTTTGAAAAATATTTTTAATGGATGTGGAATAATCCATTATTATTGGATTATTAGTGGATAATACTTCCCTGGGAAATTAAAAATATTCTACTTAATTCCACTAGAAGTAATTCTAGAAACATTCTAGAAACTTCCACTTTTACAGTTGAGAAATCAGTTTTGAGTACTTCAAACAGTTTGGGTTTGGTCTCTTCAAGTTTTTAAAGATATTTCTTCTGTTTGTTTTCCCATAATTTTTTTATATTATGACTAGGTGCAGATTTTAAAATTTTATTGTAGTTGGAATCTTCTGGGTGACTTGAATATGTAAATTGAAGACTTTCTCACTTCTGGAAGTTTCTCGGTCATTATGTTTTCAAATATTACCTCTGCTACTTCTGCTGGGACTTTAATCAAATATTGTTAATGTCCTATATTATCCTCTCGCCTCTCTCACTCTTTGTTTTTCATCTACTTGTCTCTCCAGGTGTTATTTAAATTCTTCTGGCCAATTTACTAGCTTATTCATTCTCATTTTCTTTGTGCTGTCTGCTGAAAAACATTTCCATTGTGGTATTTTAACTATTTATACACAAGCAGAGAAAGTAATTGAATACACTTAATACTCACACAGCTTAAATAATTATCTATTCATAGCCAACCTTGCTTCATTTGTATCTCATCTAACTTTTCCCATACCCATAACAGTAGAAGCGATTCCTATTGTGTATCATTTTATCTATAAATATTTAAATGTAATTTTCTGAAAGAATTTCTTTGAAAATAATTACAATAATATCGCAAATTAAATTTTAAAAATATTTACTATCATCAACAATTCAGAGTTAGACTTCCAATTATCTTGTAAGTATCTTTGGATTTGGTACCTTCTTACTACTTTCCTTCAAATTCTGGATCACATTGAGCATATTTGTAAGAAAGCTTCTAAAATCCTTGTATTTCTGTCATTTCAGGATCTGTTTCTATTGGCCACTTTTTCTCCTAGTTAGTAGGAGTTATTATTTTCTGCTTTTTCATATGTTTACTAGCTTTTATTACATTCTAAACAGCACACATTTTACATAATTGAGAACTGGATTTTACTGTATTACTTTAGAGTTGTGAGCTATTCTGGCAGGCCATTAGGGTACTTGTGAATCAGCTTGATCTTTTCTAGGGCTTGTTTTAGGATTTTTGTAGGGCCTGAGTAGAGAGGTTTTCATTCTAACCTAAGTTTAGTCTTGCTGCTAACGTGTCACCTTTTCACAGTCTCCACTTAATGCACTCAACATGGTCTCTTCCACCTAGGGAAAACACAAATGATTCCCAGCCTTTGTGAACTCTTAATATTGGTCAATTTACTCTTTCCTAGTAATTGTTCTTTTTATGGTCATTGTTATTTGCATACTCTTTAGATTCTACCCTATGCTTGTGCAGATAGGTATTAAGACAAAGCTTCAAGAAAATCCCTATGTAGATTTCTGCAGCTCTTTCTTGCATAGCTCTTTCTTCTATGCACAAGTTTTCTTGAGGAATTTGCCTGCAAAAAAATTTTTTTAATGGAGTTTCGCTCTTGTTACACAGGCTGAAGTGCAATGGCGCGATCTCAGCTCACTGCAACCTCTACCTGCTGGGTTCAAGTGATTATCCTACCTCAGCCTCCCAAGCAGCTAGGATTACAGGCATGCACCACCATGCCCAGCTCATTTTGTATTTTTAGGAGAGATGGGGTTTCTTCATGTTGGTCAGGCCAATCTCGAACTCCTGATCTCAGGTGACCCGCCTGCAAGGTTCTCCCAAAGTGCTGGGGGATCACAAGTGTGAGCCACTGCGCCTGGCCTTTGCCTGCAAATTCTTTGTCTCCTCATGTTGGTAAAATTTCTGAGCTCTGTTTGGGCTTCCAAACTCTGTATCAATTCAAAAACTGCCACTGGACATACAGCTGTTGTGATCGCATGGCTTACTGTCTTTGTTTCCTTTCCCTCTGAGCATATCAGCTTGCACCAACATTTTTTCAACATCTAAAAAAAGTTGTTTTGTACTTTTTTCTAGTTTCCTAGTTATTTACAATGATAGGGTGAGTCCTGTAGAGGCTAACCTTTCATAATCAGAAGCAGACATCTTCTTTTAACATAGAAATCACAGGTGTTTTATAATCTTTAATTCTAATATGTGGAATCTGTTTCTGCTGCTATTACCTCTTCTGCTTCTCACTCATAGTGCCTTATTTATGCCTATTTATATTTGGCAGAAAGGTGGGCATTGTATTTTTGTGTTGTTGTTGCACAGAAACTTCCTAAAGCCCAGGACAAATGTGCCCTATACCAGAGGCATCTGGTGGTACTACCAGTTGGGGGACATCTGGGGACCAAACTAAACTAAAATGGAATATTAGTCTCTTCTCACAAATTTTTAGATATTTTCTCTTTTTCCTTTATATTTTCCTACCTCACTTCCCTACTAAGTGTATGCTTTGTGTTTGGGGAGATATACAATGATAGCTTTAGTTATCAGTTACCCTAATTTCCTCAGAATGAGATTTTTTAGGTCTGAGTTGAATGTGAGAGGGAATCTCCTGTAAACTATAGAGAAAATCTTTTATGAAACACAAAATCTTCTGTTTTAACTTCTGTTTTTCTTGTCCTAAGAGGTCCAAGAGTGTCACTTTTACCCTCAGCATGAAATAAACTAACAAAGAAACAATTATAGTGGTCTGGTATTCTGCTTATTCTGCTTATTTCTCTAGGTTTTAACTTTTCCAAAATATTTAATATTTGGTCTGGTAGTATCCCGTATATATGTGCTCATTTCACTATATCTTACTACGTTTAGCAAGAGGCAGTAAGGCCAAATAATCTAACACACTATTTCTACAAACAACTCTTTTGAACTAATTTTCTAAAAAAGCTGAAATCATAGAGAATGAGAGAATTGTTTTCTTTCTTCTTGCCTTTGATCCAATGTGAAGCAGTATTCTAGGTGTGACTGCTCTAAATAGCAAACCCTCCCTCAGGTGGGCTGTTCTAAAGTCTCGATTTAGAGAGAGAGAAAGCATTATCCAGTTTATTTGATTGCAGATCTATAGCCATATTCTTCAATCATATTTTCTATAATAAAGCTTATACTTGACCTCCAGCTGTCTATTTCCTACATCTTATTTCTCAACTGCTTCCCAAACATGGAAAAAAAAAATAGTTACTTATCTACCAAACCCTACCCCTAAAAAGAAAGACACAACTGTATATATGTTAAAAAAAAAAAAAAAGTTTCCCGTTTAGTTTCCAGCTAATTTTATTTTATTTATTTATTTTTATTTTTCCCCCATTTATTTATTTTATTGCATTTTAGGTTTTGGGGTACATGTGAAGAACATGCAAAATTGTTGCATAGGTACACACGTATGCAGTGTGATTTGCTTTTATATGAGAAATTATGAAGAGATAGGAAAGAAACAATCCAAGAAAACACAAACAAATCCTGCCTCCTAGCTGTGATAATTTAGATGACACAGAGAACTAGTTATATCCTTTTACTTTTCTAGTATCCAGAAAAAAACTTGGTGATCCCCAACTACAAAGTCAAATGGTGCTCCAAAAATGACTTGCTGCAGTTTGCGGCTTTATAGTTCATATGTCCTCAAGATACGTATGTTACTTAAAAAAAAAAAAAAAGTTTCTCAAGATAACTATGGTCATTACACACAGCCGTATCTCCTTCTTGCACTTTTATTTGAGGGGCCATTGCATCTATTTTTATTTTTTTTGGACAGAAGATAAGAAAAAACACTTTAAAAATAACCAAAGGCATCTCAAGAAGGTAAGGTGATAATTAAATAAAATTATTTAGTCCTTAAATACATCTAAAATTATTCACCACACAATTTCTGCTCTCTGTACACTCTTCAAGTCATTCTGTTTTCTGGCGCCTGGGACAGGCTGAAACCAGTCTGCATGATAACTCAATTACCAATCCACTCACCAGTTATGCTCTACATGACAACATCATATCGAATAACTGAAGAGTCTGTGTTGGAGTGTAAAAATGTTTACAAGTCAGAAAGGTAAACAGAATCAGGGCCATTGATAGATCTGTAGGTCATTAAAAGGATTCTTAAAAGCCCTATGCTGTCCAAGAGGCAGCCAACATAAAGACTGTAAGACTGGAGAAATATGCTCTATAGACTATGTCTTAGTAACAATGCTGGCAGCAGTCGCATTCAAAACCATCTGCAGCCAGTTTAGCAAATAATCTGGAATGCCACCAGGAACAAATTAAAATAGTCAATCCTGGAAGAAATGAAAGTCTAGTATAGGTGAGTGAAATGTTGCTTGCTGGAGAATGCAAAGCCCATAATCTTACAATATTCTAGAAGTCATAAAAAGAATTTTTCAACACGAATGTTATATGGAGATTGAAACTTAAATTGAGAGCCATAAAGAGAAACATGCATGGCAAAATTGCCATGCCAAGGTAATGAACTCAAATCCCAACTCCAGTGGCCTTGCTGACATAAAGTACAATTCAACCAGGAAGAGAATGTGTTTAATGCTGCAATGATCTGTTAAGGGACACTTCTCACCTGGCCAGCCCTAGAAGCACAATAATGTCAAGGACAATCATCTGTTTGAAGCCAGCAACTGAAATAATTTCTCTTGATAATACCTGAGCTGGATTTTGTATCAGAACTTTACAAAGACAGCATGATTTGCATTTGTTAAAAATGAACTAATCATTTAATAAATTTATGTTGTTTCTTAAATAGTAATTAAAATTAGACACAAATATAAGCTGCTGAATACTCTGATTTGATCATTAAACAATATATACATTTATTGAAATATTTTACTGTATCCATAAATATGTACAATTGTGTATTAATTAAAAATAAAACTTAAAGGAAAAGGTAAATATGATTACTAACATTTAGTAAATGCTTATTTTATTCTAGTATAGTTCTATGTGCTTTATATAAAGTCTAAGGTAATTCTGACACCGTGAAGTGCTATTATTGTCTTGTTTTCTTTCAACTAAGTGTCAGGATATTTCGTATAATTTATTTTCCTAACTTCTCAATGATGCTGCTCAGAGAGACAATACCATGCCCTGTCCTTTGCAATAGTTGTAGCAGGCAATCTTTAAGGATGATTATGGGAATTCTAGCATTGCAGTGATATGTGTAGAAACTGATGAAATCAAATACCTTGATGACATAAATTTGCTGATGAAGTAATGTTGTCATCTTCATTTTACACAAAATGTAAAGAATGCTGAGGCACCATGAAATTGAGTAGCTTATGCTTTCCTATGGTAGTAGAGATATAGTTCGAACTCCACTGCTTTAAAATCATATACAAATCTAACAGAGTGGTTCTAGATTTAGTGCCATCTCACTCTAGCAATGATGAAACCCTCCAGTAGGAGTGGCTGATAGAATTCATCAATCCTTAGTTTACCTTTGTCTCCTTCTGAATTCATCAAATTCTGTACTAGTCACTGAATAACTCTTGAATCAACTCTATTCCAAGCCTTCCTTCCTCTTTTGCTGCTCCCCATTATTTGTTATATCTGAATAAACTCAGTAATTAGGATTGCATCTCAGTATATACCTGAAATTGTTCACAATTTTTACGTTTTAAGGAGAGGCTTCTACAAGAATTTAACATCTCCCATTGATTTCTGCAATACCAGAACTCCCATGCTCATTCTCAGAAGTTGCCTCCTTCAGTGGTTTGCAGAGTACAGCCTTTTCTTTCATGGTAATGCCATTGAGAAATTAACAAAAGAAGTTACAGGATAAATGTAGCCAAATAACTTTCTGTTTGAGCTCAACTTCTCCAAGCCATAGCTCGTGGCATTGACTTTTTTAGAGTTCTACAAGTACTTTCTGTGTTATAAAGTTTATATCCCTATACTGTAGGAGTTACAAGTGTTGATCAGTGGCCCCATCCTGCTGTTTGACATTTTATTTGCACTGTTTGTTGGCTTTACTTGCAAATCCCAAAAGAATATCAATGTGAATCATGGTATATTTGGAAGTCTCTTAAGCCTTTTTAGAAAGAACACCCATCCAAGCATGGATGGGGAGAGACACACTAACTACAAAATAGTGATATTTGATTAAATTGCACAGGAACCACTGGAAAGGTTAGATCCATATTTGAAGGGTTTTTGTTTATTTTATCATGATTCTCTGAAGAGGAACAGTAACAGGAATAACTCATTGCAAGGAAGAGAGGTTTTAATGTGAATTTTGAGAATGATTCAAAAGTCAGATAATATTTAGATATGGCTATGATATTTTTAGAAGGATGAATGCTTTTTAGTTTTGCTCTAATATATTTTAAAAGATTGCTTCAATTTTGAAGAGTCATATTAGAGCTGCATTTGAGGGGTAGCCTAATTTATGCACACAGAAGAACATTCTGATATTATCAAAATATAAGGAATCAAATTTATATAGAGAGATGTTATTAGTGATAATGATAGCAATTTATCTTTGGAATAAAGTTTACAACAGACATAAAGTTATTTTTTGTCTTTATTGCCTCTTTACACATCAGGCATAATATGAATTAGAATTAAGTGCTTTAATAGCTAACTCAACAGAATGCCTTTGATGATTATTCCATTTAAACTGAATACCAACTGCTGGTTTTCCAATTTATACAAAATTTCATAGCAAAGGAAGAAACTCTGGAATGAGGTTGAAATAAGAATAAGGTTATATGCTATGTATTCAAAGCTTAAGCTTTCCTAAGCATATCCTGGAATCCCTACATTCAGTGTTCATTTAATTGACTCTATTCTATTAACAGCCCTTTAGAGATGAGGACTCTAACTATGGTAGTCAATAGGCTCATGAAGTTGCCATTATAAAGCATAAAGATAGGTTAAACCCATAAATGTTCAAGTTAGTGTTTCAGGATCCAAGATTCTAGCATATTCCATAGATGACATTGTTGTGGGTACATGGGATGTCTAAATATTTTTTTTCAGTAACTTCAGTATTCACTTTTATAAGAATGTGAAATTGTATATATAAATACACACTCTTAGATTATATATCTAGCTGTACATATACATATATATATATACACACACACACACACACTTATGTAAGTATAAAGGCATCCATATACACTCTGAAAATAACTGACATTTGTATTAATCATACACAAAATTGGGTAAATTTGAAGAGATAAAAAAATCCTTCCTATAACCCAGTAATTTCATTTCTAGCTCTGTACCTAAAAGAAATAAAAACGTATGTCCACACAAAGCTTGCATACACATGTTCATAGCAGCATTGTGCTTAGTAGCCCAAAAGTGGAAATAATCCAACTGTATATCAACAGGAAAAACAAAAGAATAAACAAAATGCAATTTGTTCATACAATAGAATATTACTTGGCAATAAAGCATAATGAAGTCTTAATACATACCAATATAAATGAACCATAAAAACTTTCAGGTAAGTAAAGAAGCTAACTTTAAAAAGACATACTCTATGTTTCTATCTATATAAAATGTTTAGAATAGGCAAATCCATACTGACAGAAAGTAGGATAGTGACTCTACGCACTAGGGAATAGAGAGTGATTGCTAGTGAGTATTGGGGTTGATAAAACCACCTAAAATTAAATAGTAATAATGATTGCATAACTCTTTGAATATATCAAAAACCTCTGTAAACTTTAAAAAGTCAATCTATGGAATATGAATTATATCTCAATAAAGCTATTATTAAAATATGTAATGAGCACATGTAGACTAATATTATAAATTGGTGAATTCATGAGAACAAAGTACATTATCAAGAGAAAACCATTGGCTAGACACATATGACAAATAAGATTAAGACAATTGTGATGCATATCCAGTCTAGAGGTTATTAACTTTTAAGGATAGATAACTTCTTCTCAAAAGAGAAAATATCATGTGATCAAATAAGCTGTCATGGGTAAATGATTGCAACTCTAGCTGAAATTTGATGGTCATTCTAGCAAGCAATTTAAAAATATTATTACTATCTTTATTAAACATGACCAGCCTTTCATGGTAAATGAAGAGAAATTCACTCCATCCAAAAATTTGTTAGTTTTTTTTTTCCTACAGGTAAGTATATTTCAAACAGGCATGCATAAAATGTTGTGTGACTCTTTTGAAAATCTCATAAAGCACAAGAAGGGAATTGAGATTTGGGTAGTATCACTGGTTATGACCATACTAGTTTTTAAAAAAATAAGATTGTCTATAAGTACCTGGTAAATAGCCTTTGCCTCTAACCTCTTAGTGCCTTCTCACCTTGTGGGCCTAGACTTTACCTTGAGACCCCAACCCCAGACCTCTGTATGAAGCAACTGTAGGGTTCAAAACATGGTACCCATATAATATCAATTGTAAGTATTCAAAATATAGCCCCTGATAGATGGAACTTGAAGACATTATGCTAAGTGAAATAAGCCAATCATAACAGGATAAATATTGTATAATTGCACTTACATCAGGTATCTACAGTAGTCAAATTCATAGAGACAGAACATACAAGGGTGGTGTATTAGTCCATTCTCATATTGCTACAAAGAACTACCTGAGACTGGATAATTTATGAAGAAAAGAAGTGTAATTGACTTACAGTTCTTCAGGCTGTACAGAAGGCATGGCAAAACAGGCCTCGGGAAACATAATAATGGCAGAAGGCAGAAGGGAAGCAGTAACATCTCCACATGGCCATTGGGAGAGAGAGGGAGCAAAGGGGGAGGTGCTACATACTTTCAAACAAGATCTTATGAAAACTCTATCACAAGAACAGCAAGGGGGAAGTCTGCCCCTATGATTCAATCACCTCCTGAACACTGGAGTTTACAATTCAACATGAGATTTTGGTGGAGACACAGAGGCAGACCCTATCACGTGGTCACCAGTGGTTGAGTGGACAGAGAATGAGGACTTATTTAATGGGTATAGAGTTTCAGTTAAGGAAAATAAAAACATTCTGGAAATGCATGGTGGTGACAGTTACACAATATTGGGAATGCATTTAATATCACAGAATTATACACTTAAAATGATTAAAATTGTAAATTTTATGTTATGTATATTTTATTAAATAAAACACATTTTAAAGTGGGTAACAAGCATAGAGCTTGCTAACTCAAAGATAGCACTCAAAATATTTAAACTATCCATTTTAAATATTTTAAAATCCTAAGTTCAAGAAGCATCTTGATAAGCATGCTTGTGATAGGTCCGTAACTAGTCACTTAGGGAAATTAGGAAGAGTTGAAGCTATAGGTAACACTTGGAAGTTGATATCCTACAAGATCCTATATTCATCTGTTAAGGTTGCCATAACAGAATACCACATACTGAGTGGCTTAAACAACAGAAATTTATTTCCTCCCAGTTTTGGAGGCTGGAAATCCAAGATCAAGATGTTGGGAGACTTGGTTTCTGGTGAGGAATTTTTTCTGGCTTGCAGAGGGCTGCCTCTGTGTTGTTTGCTCACATTACTCTCCTCTATACATGCACACTCCTGGTATTTCTCCTCCTATCTTCTTACAGAGATATCCGTCCTATTAAATAGCATCCTTCTCTTATGCCCTCACTTAAACTTACCTCCCTAAAGGCTCTATCTCTAAATACATTGAAAGTTAGCACTTTAGCACATGAATTTGGGCAGAAGGATACAACTCATTCCATAATGGATTCCTATGTACTTTTATAGACCACTCTATAGCACCATCATCAAAGGCAAATTGCTGACCAAATTCTAACAATTCTTTTATGAACAATCTATGACATTCTTATTTGATAATAAAGCAATCATGGTTGTGTTGTGAACTGAATAGAAATTTTAAAGATAGCAAATTAGTTGAAAATGTACTATATAGTTGTTCTCTGTGGGAAAAGTGTAAGCTCAATTATTAAATAAGGAATCACAGAGCACTACACCCTTGCCTAGTATCACATCCATCAGACCAGATAACTGCATCTTCATCCATCATTTGATACAGTAGAAATGAAATTGTTAGAATAGAACATCAATGTAGACTGCTTTGAAACTAAATTTCAATAAATGTCTTGGCTGCTCCTATGATTCCAGCTTACAATGCAATAACATTATGTGTGATCCACATTTTATCCTTCTCATATTCTGTCTTAATTAAAGTTTAAGAAGATTTGATTAGATAGACAAAAGCTTCTTTAAACCTGTAAACTATATACTTCAAGCATATTTTGAGTCTTTGCCAGTTTTAAATTGTCCAACTTTCAAAACATGGTAGGTTGCTAGCTTCCTGGTCACATTGTTCCTCATCTGAACCACCTAGATCTGAGATTAATAGAAACTGACTTGCTCTTGTCCCTTAGGATATGTCCATATTTTCCAGTCCATTTTATTTTACTTTTTATTTATTTATTTTTTGAGACAGAGTCTTGCTTTGTCACCCAGGCTGAAGTATAGTGGCACGATCTCGGCTCACTGCAACCTCCACCTCCTGGGATCATGTGATTGGCCTCAGCCTTTCAAGACCACAGGTGCCTGCCACCATACTGGCTAAATTTTGTATTTTTAGTAAAGATGGGATTTCACCATGTTGGCCAGGCTGGACTTGAACTACTGACCTCAGCTGATCCACTCACCATTAGCCTTTCAAAGTGCTGGGATTACAGGCCTGAGTCACCGCTCCTGGTTCAGTTCATTTTAAATATTTTAAAACCCTAAAGCTCTTATATATCTTATCCATCATTGTAATATCCTAAAAATCAGGATTTGCAAGTTGAGATTAATCATTTATATTAAGAAAGCAAAAATTTCTGAATTTACTTTTAGGAAGAAACACAATATAGAAAATACTACACTGTCGAATTGCCTTCTCTCTACTGTAGTAAAAAAATATATATATTTCTGTCTAAACAGTAAAGTTTTTAGTGAAAGTTTTAGAATCTTTTTCTGTGTTTATCTTTTTTATGTATGTATATTTATAAAGATAAATACTACCAAAAATAGAACATCATTTTAAATAAATTTTAGAGTATCAATAGCAGATGTCTGCTGATCAAATAGATGATTTCTTTGGTTTCTAAGAAATTATTCAAGCCATTTGGAAAGTTATCTTATCTCAGACAAATTCCTAGTAATACATGTACATTTCAATGATAGACAAATTGAAGGTACCCAATAGAGAATAATAATCATAAAATAATAATTATTACATCGCTGCTTCATTTAATGTTTTGAGACTAATATTCAAGTAAAATGATTTTTTCATATAAATTGATGCAATTCCTGTCCTGAATCAAAAATAATTTAACCCATAATTATTGAATGCCTACAATGTGCAAATCTCAGTAAACACCTCTAAGAACAAGTTAGTGCATCAAATAATAGTTTTAGAAGGGTTAATACCAAAATAAGACTTCTTTTTTTGTTTACGGATTCTTTGGAACTCTATTTACTCTCATAAAACTTAAATTCAATTTGCATAACTTGCAGGCATAATATTTTGAGTGGGTTTTTTTGTTTCCTTCAGTCTCCCATAACTAACACCAAAACCAAATTATTACTCCTATCTCTTTCTTATTTGATTCTATCACTGCTAAAAAAATATTAAAGACAAAAAGCGATCTGTTCTAAGTTTCTCCTGGAGTGTTCTTAAATTTGTCTCACTATTCTTCATCTACCCCTTCTGAACTTACGCAAAATGAAAAATAGAAGTGGCTGGCCAAAGCCAAGAATATCAAGTTAGGAAGAAGTTGTGTTCAGTTAACTCTTTTTAGCTCATTAGCATATTATATACATCAGGGGAGAGAAGAGGAAGAGGGAAAGGCAATAAACAGAGAAAGAAAAAGGCTACCTCCTCTGAGCTGTGGCGTCTAGTTTAAGCTATAGCTCTGCTGTAGCTCTTCTTTGATACATTGCAGTTGGAGATAAGGAAAATCAAAATGTCTCCTTTCAACATCGTGTTTTGTAAAAGATTTCTCCCAAAGATTTTCAGCTCTCATATAGGAAAGAATCAGAGTTCATTGATTCAGATGAACATCTTTGCTTATGGGATTAAAATCAGATGGACTTGGACCTTTTTGTTGTATGAAACCCTCAAAAGATTAGAGAAGCAGTATAGTGGTTGACTACTGATGAGATCAAGTGCAGTTTGATTCCAAGTTTTCTGCAGTCAATGAAGAAAATCTTCTATTATAATTCCATCAGATTTATCATTTCATTGTGTTATTATGCCAAAAATATCTTCAGATGTGCTAAAAATATAAGAATATTGTTAATGGAACTAAAATGCACCCTTTACAATTATTTGATCCCAATGTAGTTGGCTAGACTTATACATATATATTTATCATTTTCAAGTATGATAAAATAGTGTTAAATTATTAAAATTATTTCTTTGGGTCAATTGCAGTGAACAGTACAATAGAATTTGAAAATGAAATACAATGACTATATAGGCCTGGCACGGTGGCTCACGCTTATAATCATAGCACTTTGGGAGGCGGAGGCTGGCAGATTGCTTGAGCCCAGGAGTTTGAGACCGGCAATATAGGGATTATATGGGCAATATAGCAAGATGTTGTTTTAAAAAAGAAAGGAAAGGAAAGGAAATACCGTGGCTGTCTCATACAATTTAATATAGACTAAATTAAAATTTTGTTTTGAATAGTGAGAAACTAATCTAATTTGGGAAGCTACAGTGATTTCCTTGAACAATTACCTATAAGTAAATAAATTTATCTTTGTTAATTTTTGAAAAAAAAAGAACATGAATCTTAACTCTCAGATAATTACACATACCAAATTTATAACTGACAATCACAAAATAATTACTCTGAAAATATTGACCAAAGTCTTGGCTCCACCACACTGGATTGCTTCATATTAATACTGATCCTGCATCAGAATGCTCATTAACCCAAGTCCTAAAGGAGATCTCCTTTTGGTTTTATCCACATACAATTTGTTGACTTGTATTTTTGACAAATACTTTATAAACTGGCTCATTTATATCTTCTATAAAATAGAAATGATAACATTAGTTCCTTTCTTTGTTCACATAGGGCATAAATGAAGTGATAAATTGGAAAATTCTATCAAGTACTACCAAAATTTAAGACAGGACATCTTTCTGAGAACAAAAATAATCTCCCTCTAAAATATTAAGCATAAATTATGAGATCAAATTCACAATTTACAAATATGAATTAAGCATTTCTCTGTGTCAGACATTGTTACCAATGACATACATATGATGAATAAGGCAGGGTTCCTTTTCTTAAAATTTACCAGATAATAAGGGAAATAAATAAGAAAATACAAAGTAGTAAATTTGAGTGTTATAGTGAGGCCCCCAAAAGCGTAATATCAGCTTAACCTGAAAGTATCAAGAACTGCTTAAGAAGTGGTATTTAAATAGAGTCTTGAAAGGTGATTCTGCAGCTCATTCACAAAAATATGAGGAAGAATGTGTATGGAAAATGTTGTATGACTAAGCATGAATGTACAGTGTGGAATGTATGTGTCAGCACTCCTTTGATTGCAAGCAATAGAAATATAGCTCAAATGTACTTACACATAGAAGGAAAATCTGGTGACTCAAATAACCACACTACAAAAAGGCAGAGGTAGTCTTTCAGACAGTGAGATCCAAGGACAGAGCATCATTAGCACTCTGCTGTTCCATCTTCTTGCTGTCTCTAATCTCTGTTTTGTTTTGCATTTTGTAGCTCTTTCTTTTTCACTGAAGAAAGATCTTTTTCTACAGGGTCATTTTCTGCAGGGCAGAGACCACAATCACTGGGAATTAGAGATTCACAACCACTGAGAATTAGAGATTCACAACCTAACAGTTCACCAACAGAGAGGAAGAATATTTTCTTCCAGTCCCAGAATGAAAATATCCAGAGAAGGACCAAGAATAAAATGTTTAGTTTGAGTCTGGTAAAAATAGAGAGAGAGGGTTAAATGTAATAACTATAAGAAGATAATAGATCCATAGTTATGAAGATGGGCAAGGGTGAGATCACTGAGAATCTTACATGATACACAAGGAAGTTTGGATTTTACCAGGCAGGTTAAAGGGGACTAACAAAGGGTTTTATGATTAGATTTCCATGATTAGCACATGGATGATGATGGGATAAAGGGAGAGAGGGCAAGATGACACTTAGGGGGTCGTTGCAGTGATCTCTGTATGAGATAATAATGGCTTGAACTAGAACAGCAGCAATAATAATGTAAAATAAATAGAATAGGAATTAATATTCACCATTCTTTGTTCATAGGTGATTGAGAGGGAATATCATATAGAATGACTACAAGATTTCTGGTTTGGTTTCTAGGTAAATAATGATAGCATTAACCAGAATGAGAACTACACAAAGAGGAGAGAGATGAGTTCATTTTTAGACAAGTTGAGGGTCACAAACTATCAAGGCAATGTCCAGTGGGCAGTTGGATATCTAAATCAACAGCTCCAGAGAGATGCCAGCTGAGCCGAGTGCATGGAATTGGGGAAGACCCTCTGAGAGATGGTAGTTGAAGTCATGGGATGTATAAGGTGGCCAAAAGAATATGTAATATAAAAAAGAAGAGAACAAAGCACAGAACTCTGTAGACTTAATGGGTGTGTATGATCACTTTGCAATGTGCCCACGTGTCTAGGCTGAACTATATTTTCCAAAATCCCCTTTTCTTTTATCTTTCCAGTTGGGTTGGGGTGGGCAGTTTCTTGTTAGAGTTGGAAGGAAGAAAGGAAATGAGAGCTATTTTGAAACATGTACATTGTTGCTGATCTCCGGCTTACCTCAGTGCAGGAAGCAGCAGCAGAGCCTATGGTGGCTTTCCTTTTTCCCTGGATTTGCTTTCAATTTCCCTGACATTTGGACCAGGTGTGCATAGATATTTAGCTCCATAATGAAGGACTCCAGCTTCTGTATAATGCATTCATCATCAAGGTCAGAAGAAACAAGAATGGACATGGGTTGCACTCTATCCTGCTGGGGCTCCAGCTCATGTTCATGGAGTGGGAGCCTGCTGTGATCCCTTGCTGACAGCCTGCCTGTGGACACTGGGCTTCAGCATTAGATGCAAAGGTTGTTTAGTAATCTTTATGCTTGCATAAACCAAGTATCCACAATCAATTTACATATTGATTATTATGTATTACTATATATGTGTGTGTGTGTATATATATATATAGTTATATATGTGTATATATACACATATAAATATATATTTGAAGTATATGCTATAATATATACACCTATAAATAGCATACAAATCTCCTACTGGATCTGTGATTGAATCTACTACAGTGTGCAAAAGAAGAGACGATCCAAAGGAGATCTTAAGAAAATGATGGTGAGTGATGGAAGAGGAGCATAGGGTTATAATGGCCACAGGAGACCTTTCCAAAGGTGAAAGGTAACACATGAAATGCTGCAGAGAATCCACTAAGTATAGTCTGTAGACTAGCCATTAAGTTTAGCAATTATAATAATAGGCAACATTTGTTCCTGTAATGTCAGAGAGGAATAATCAGGAAAGAATCCTGGTGGAAATGGCCTAAATAGAAAATGAGAAAAAGAAAGATAAATATATACTAATCTTCCAAATAGCTCAATTTTGAACAAAGACTGAATTAAGTAGTAGTTTCAGGATAACGTTAGTATTCTTTTGTTTGTTTATGTCGTGTTAAAAACAACAATATTTACCCTCTTAATCATTGTTGAGAGTACAGTACAACAGTGTTAACTATGTGTATATTATATAACATCTCTAGATTTTCATGTTGCAAAACTGGAACTCTATATTCATTGAGTCACTACTCCATTTTTGCCCCTCCTCCTAACTCCTGGTAACCACTATTCTAACTTTCTGTTTCTAAAGTGTTTTATTACTTTAAATCCCTAATATAGTGGAATTATGTGTTGTTTGTCTTTTTGTTACTGGCTTATTGCACTTAGCATAATGTCTTCAAGGTTTATCCATGTTGTAGCATATAAAAGGATTTCCTTCTTTTTTAAGACTGAATAGTATTCCATGGGGTGTGTGTGTGTGTGTGTGTGTGTGTGTGTGTGTGTGTGTATGTGATATATATATATATATGTGATATATGATATATATATCATATATATATATATATATATATATATATATATCACATTTTATTTATCCTTCACCTGTTGATGAACATTTAGGTTGCTACTATCTAGGTTGCTTCTTGGCTACTGTAAATAATGCTGCAATGAACACGAATATGCAAATATCTGTATGAGATCCTGTTTTTCATTATTTTGGATATATTCTCAAAAGCGGAATTTCTGCATCATAATAGTAATTCCGTTTTCAATTTTTCAGGAATCACCATACTGTTTTCCACAGCAACTTCACCATTTTATTATACATTCCCGCAGATGGTGCACAAGGATTCAATTCTCTCTACATCTTCACTAACACTTCTTATTTCTTGCTTTGGGTATTTTCTTAAATAGTGTCTATCATAACAGCTATTAATTGATATCTCATTGAGGATTTGATTTGCATTTCCCTAATGATTAGAGATGTTGGTCATATTTTCATATACTTGTTGTCCATTTACATATCTTCTTTGAAGAAATGTCTATTCAAGTCCATTTGTCATTTGCCCATTTTTCAATCAGACTGTGGGAGTTCCTTATATATTCTGGTTGTTAACTCCTTATGAGATACATTGTTTGCAAATATTTTCTCTTATTTCATAGGTTGCTATTTCACTGTGTTGATTATTTTCTTTGCTGTGCAGAGGTTTTAAAATTTGATATAGTCCAGTTTATCTATTTTTACTTTATTCTCTATGCTTTTGCTGTCATCTGTAAGAAATTATTGCCTAGAGAAATGTTATAAAAATATTTCCTTCATGTATTTTTCTAGGAGTTGTATAGTTTCAAGTCCTACATTTAGGTATTTAATTTGTTTTCTGTTAATTTTTGTCTATGGGTAGATAGGGATCTGAATCCATTCTTTTGCATGTGGATATCTAGTTTGCCCAACACCATTGATGTATGAGATCATTTTTTCCCCGTTATGCAGCCTTACAATCTTTCTTCAACAATTATTTGACCACATATATAAAGGTTTATTTCTGGACTTTATTTCATTGGTCTATATGTCCGATTTTACGTCGGTACCACATTGTTTTGATTATTATATCTCTGTAGTACAATAATATAAAGTAGAGAA
Source organism: Cebus imitator (assembly GCF_001604975.1). NCBI lineage: Eukaryota > Metazoa > Chordata > Mammalia > Primates > Cebidae > Cebus > Cebus imitator. Next base: position 1,912,173 of record NW_016107424.1, on the reverse strand, counting down.
ACGACAGTGACAGAACAAGAACTTTGTAGTCTCCTAACATTGTCCAGGAGAATGACACCTGCTTCTGTGAGACTAAAGATTCTAGGCCTCTGTATAGAATTTTATAGCGTAAGACAAAAAAGTCTAAACAGTCCTCAAAAATATTGACTTCCATTTTTTCAATTCTTTGCTCCCCGTGCACCATTCTGAATATAACTTGACATTACATATAGATTATGCTATTATAAAAGAGAATGCACCAACCAAAAGATGAAGCTCCTAATCTCCCTGTGTGTTAGCAGCTTTCTCATTATAAATTAACTAATGCAGTATGTTAGCATTCTTTTTTTTTTTTTTTTTGAGAGAGAGAATTTCACTCTGTGGTCCAGACTGGAGTGCAGTGGCACTATCTCAGCTCACTGCAACCTCTGCCTCCCCAGTTCAAGCAATTCTCCTGCCTCAGCCTCCCAAGTAGCTGGGAATACAGGCACCCACTACCACCCCCAGCTAATTTTGTATTTTTAATAGAGAAGTGGTTTCACCATGTTAGCTAGGCTGGTCTCAAACTCCCACCTCAGGTGATCCACCCGCTTCGGCCTCCCAAAGTGCTGAGATTACAGACATGAACCACTGTGCCCAGACTATATTAGCATTCTGGATAATGTATTTATCTCATGAGTTTGTCTTCTTGCATCACATTATCTTGGGATACACTGACAAATGGAACTCCTAGGTTTACATACCCAAAATCCAGACAATAGTTTCCCTGTCAATTTAGTGCTTTGGAAAACTCTTTGCAGTGACCGGTGAGCTCCTTGAGAGTATATTTCTTTCCTTTAGCTAACTCAATTACTTCTCAATGTTTCTTAAGTGAATGAATGATCAGTCATCATCTTTAAATGATCATCCAACTAGACAACATGAATTATATTTCAAAGATTTGGAACATCTTTGAAGGAGGAATTATTTGATCAAAAGTGTATAATGAAATAAGGTATAAATAATATTAATCTCTTTGTTGTCCTGAAACATTTTCCTAGCAACTTGCTTACTTTATGAAGACAATTCTCACAATAAATTAGGCTTTGATATTGATATGATTTGGCTGTGTACCCACCCAAGCTCATCTTGAATTGTAGTTCCCATAATCCCCATGGGAGGGACTCAGTGGGAGGTAATTGAATCATGGGGGCAGATCCCCCATGTTGTTCTTGCAATAGTGAGTAAGTTCTCATGAGATCTGATGGTTTTATAAAGGGCTTACCCTTTAGCTCTTCATTCTTTGTCCTGCCACCTTGTGAAGAGGTGCTCTCCACCATAATTGTTAGTTTCCTTAGGCCTCTCTACCTCTGCACTGCTGTGAGTCAATTAAACCTCTTTCCTTTATAAATTACCCAGTCTTGGGTATTTCTTCACAGCAGCATGAGAACAGACTAATACAGATACTGTTATCTTGCTGCAATGCTCTGAGGGGGAAGGCACTAAAGCAGAAGGTGGTTTTAGCTATTATTGTAGGCTATGATGCCACCCTCTTCAAGTTCTATAGACTCTAATCCTCCATGGGTTGTTGGAGACAGTCATGAACTGATGGGTTAGGCATATGAGGAAAAGATGTTTACCTGACCTTGGCTATTGTGGGGATTGATTGATTTCCAGACAATAAAATAGCTCACTCTTATCATTTTCATCTTTCACAAATAATATTGGTTACTAATTATTTGGTAAAAATACATCCTCCCAAATACTACTGTGAATTTTTAAAATATTTCAGAGTAATATCAAGTTACATTTCTGAGTATCTAAAATGATAATGCACTTAGTGAGTGAGCTTCCTCAGGTATCATGACCACAGGCAAGGGAATTTTTTAATTTAACTTTTAAAAGTAGCAATAGAAAACAGTGGCTTTATGGTAATAAAATCTATTTAATATACTCCATCTTTAATACAGAACTAGTATTAACTAGGATTATGGATGTATTTTTTCAACTCTTTAGAAAATATTTCAAGTGCACACATATTTTAGAAACCTTGGTCAACTTGGATTGAATGAAGTATATAGATTAGGCTTTCTAAATTTCTCTGGTTTAGTTAGTGTATGCAAACTAAGTTGGTGCAGCTGAATTAATCACAAGTTCAAGCTAATTCTTTTTGCATCCTTATTAATCAGGCTAGAGTTTCTGTTTTATGAATGTAAACAGAGAAAGGTCAACAATTTCGCTAGGGGCATGTTCTAGGGCATGGGAATTAAGTGAAAAGTCATCCTTCATTCCCTTGCTGAACTAAAAAACCCTCAATCCTCAATTCTGAGTTTTAGATAATGTGGAATGTGCTGTATTCACAGAGCATATTGTTTTGGAGCAACAATGAAGGTCATTTATTACCAGATTGTCAGCCAACTCTGCAATGATTCTTTGATTAGTGAAAAGTGGGTTTGCATGTTATGCCTTAGGATGTTTCTTTACTGGTTGTTTTAGTTTTGGGTTTTTTGTTTTTGTTTCCTCCAAAAGGATTTTGTGGATTGTACTAATTCTCTCCATGAGAATTTTTGGCAAGAGATTTGCTACATGGTGTGCCAAAGGTGGTCCACAATATAGCATAAAGTTTAAATTAATACACAAAGTTTGCATCTTTCTCTAGGGGATAACTGTTATACTCCTTTAGGAGCCTTCATTAAAGACAGAAGAGTAAGTTGCATAGAGCTCTTATTGTATTTTAAACTTAAAAACTACCTTCAAGCCCCATATAAGGCCCATCCTGCTCTCTTAGATACATCAAAACAACAGCTATTTCTTTCTTGCAAGTAACACAAGGCTTCGTAGGATCAGCCAAAAGAATTTCAGGTGAAGGCACTCCTCAGCTCCAAATCTGTGTAGTAGCTTTAGATGATGTGTTTCATTGGATCAAATAATTAGGTGTGACAACTAAGCAACACTGTCTGCCTCTTGAACTAGGGTGTGATTGATACCCTTCTCATTTCTGACATTTTGTGTTTTTACTCCATTTTCTGATATTCCAGGTATTTAGCAGATCCCAGTATGGAGAAAGAATACCTAAGGTCTCCCAGGGCATGGGAAGACCAGGTTCTCACTTGTTCATTAATTCATTTGTTCAACTGTTGAACCAATTGAACCAATATTTATTGACCCCCTTCTTCAAGACAGTCACTGTACTAGATATTAGAAGTAGAGTTATGGATACAAAACAAACAATCAAAAAAAAGCCAGAAATTGTTCCTATCCTCTTGAAGCTTATAAATTAACAGGTTCACAATGAGAACACATGGACACAGGGAGGGAACAATACACACTGGGCCCTGTTGGTGGGGTGGGGAGGTAGAGTATCAGGATAAATAGCTAATGTATGTGGGACTAATACCTAGGTGATGGATTGATAGGTGCAGCAAACCACTATGGCACATGTTTACCTATGTAACAAACCTGCACATGGTGCATATGTATACCGGAACTTAAAATAATTAACAGGTTCATGTGACAAAAACCACAATTACTTTTAGACCAACGTAATAACATATCCTTTTCCCAAAGGGATCCTTTTTTCCGGGAGTTCTCAGCTCCCTCTAACCCCAATGGTTTCCTCAATTTTGCCAAAAGCATGGTTCCCTGGCATCCCCAACACCAGTAAGCACAACACAATAAAGATGATTCTACTGTCCCATGGAAATGAGCTGTCCTGTCACTTTATATATGGCTTATCCAATTGTTCTTCCAGATCCTAGAATAGTTTCCACAATTGAAACAAAGACTTGCCCTCTTCTCTAAATAAATCTTGTGGAGCCCTGAGTATTTACTATCCCCAAATATTCCATGAAGCCAATAATCCAAAAGTTATATCCTGTTTTTTCCCTAGTTTCTAAACGATTCTGGCTAACCTTTCAGCTTATAGCAGCAGCAGCAAACAGCTATTACTGACTTGTGATGAAACTGTCACTGTTGGGATACAAAAACAGAAACCATCACTTCTCTCATGGATGGGCTTATAGATGAGCTGTCCCTGCTGCATCACCTACCATTGCTCTTGCTTTATTCCCTCTCACATACTGAGGTCTAGAGCTTATGAATTCTCTGGCTGCCACTCCCACTAAGGTCTTATAGTTCAACTAATTACTGGAATTTAGACAGTTTATCCCAGGGTCCTACTCTGGGGACATATCTGAACTCAGAAACTTTAGCAGTCAGATTGGCAATTGAGACTAGATGAACTCATGTGTAACTGGCCAAGGGTGATCCCTGCAGGGCTCACACTAAGACATTTGGGTAATTGACTCACTTGTCAGAGGTTTTAGGAGTGGCACACTGGGCTGAGGGTAGGTCATCTGTATCACCCAAAAGCAAGTCTGAAGTACTTACTTAATCAGTGTCTACCAGGAGCCTGGCTCAGTGCTAAGAGTTCAACATTAGTACCAATTTCCATGAACAAATTTCTCTACAGGACAGATATAGAAAAGCTTTTGTGGCCCAAGAAAATGAATCTAAGCTTCCCACCTGCTTCAGCTTTCTGATTGTGGCTCTAATTCTGATGGGGCAGATTTGCTACCCTGAAATCAGCCCATTTGGCTGGGACTTGTCTAATCTGGCTGGTTCTTGTCTAATCTTCCTGGTCCTTACCAGGTCACTACTTCAAGACTGAATACTGTTTCCCAATATCCCAAGACATTCTTAAAGACCCTACTTTTATTAGGACAGACTCTGTGAGCTGTGTTGCTGTAGTTTACCTGGCTGAAAATATCACTGTCACCTGGAAACCACCCCGACTCCACCCAACAGCTCTACCTCCTTAGAGGATGATGATGTGAATAATATTGAGATCCACCAGTTTTGAATACCTATTACTTAGCAGACTACATACTCAGATCTTTAAATTTAGCAGGTAATTTATTCCTTACAAAAATTATATGATATTGGCATTGTCATCTCTAGTTTACATGAGATGAGAAAAATGAGAGAAAGGGTAAGCCATTTGCTCCTGGTCTATGACTAGAAACTCAGTTTAGCTTACCTAAAGTCAGTGTTCTCACCTGTAGGAAATATCGTAATATAAATCTCCTTTAGGGGATTGGCCTTTCTGATTTAGGGTAAACTATCAAGCCAGTTATCCTGGGTCTCTGACAGTTTTCAACTGAGACTTGCATCCTGGAAAACCTCTTAGTCTCACAAAAACCAAGACTGTTGGCCACTCTTTTCCCTGTCAGAAGCCTTAGAGGCTTCCAGCCCTCCAATCTCAAGAGTAACACAATTTTGAGACTACTTTGAGAAGTAAACTTCAGGTTGCCTCAGAAGAAAACAGAGAAGTATTGGAAAGCAATGCCCATTTACTTCCCTTTTTCTTTGCACTGTTTGTTTCTTCAGTAATGAACAGAAGATAAAGCAATATTGAGCGGGGCCCTGGTTGTCACTCTTGTCAGCCTTCACATCTGAATCGGTCCTTGATAAAGTGGCCCACCTTACCTTTTCTAGTCCTTTGGTTTGTCCCTTGCTGGGAAAGGGTTCTGAAACGCTTAGCTGTGGACGCCTTTGCTGTTGATGCCTCAGAGCTCACCTGCTCCTGGTAGAGCTTAAGTATCGATGTGTCATCTGGTCGAGAGCGGAGATTTTTCCAGAAAACAATTGAAGCTTAAGCCTCAGAGTCCCTCACCCACCTGAGTCTTTTCAAAGTCCCAGAGAAAGACTTCAAAAATATATTCACATGACAGAACATTTCTTTTTTAAGATTTATAAAAGTAAGACATTTAACCTCAAATTGATTAAGATTGGTGTCTCTTTCTATGCCTAGTACTCATCCGTCATGCTTCATCTTCAGTGCTTGGCTTTAGCAAGGCTCCCTCTTTTAGGATCTCGAGGAGGAGGCTAAGTTGAAAATGTGCCGTATTATGTAAAATTTGGAAGGGTGTTTTGGAAAGTTTCAATAACACAAATGGAAATTACAGATAGCATATTTGGCTTTATATTTCATCTTCTTCAAGATTTATATATTAATCAAATTTTTTAAACTCAGATAAAAGTTAATGGAATCAAAAATATAGGCAAGAAAATCAAGAGGAAATCATTCTGCAATGAGAAATAAATTGTAGCAAAACAAAAATTCACGTAATATCAAAAGCAGTAATTCTTTATACGAAAAGATGATTTTCAAATGGAAATCGCAAGGAGGTATTTAGTTTGTTTGAGAATCCGGTTAATGAAAAAGAGCAAGTCACATTTAAATACTAGGAAAAAGAAGATTTAAATTACCTGTTAATTTGACCAACATGAATAGAGACAATGATAATAAAATACTCAAATACTTCAACAAAGACATTGACAAACTGGTTAACGCCATTGGTCAATTCAAAGACCTTTGAAGGACATTGCAGGAGAAAACTTGAAATGCTGTGAAGTAGCTAAGCTAATATATGAAAGACATTTTAATAAAGGTTTTCACAGTTTTGACAAGCATCTTAAATGTTCACATGATATTATGAGTAACAAATTAGGAATCTAATATATTTTCAAAATTACCAATAAAAAATACAAATTTATACAGCCATACTAAAGGAAATAATTATTTTTTTTCTCTTCCTTTTAAAAATGTTATATAATTATTACGTGAAGAAGTGAATAAAGAGTATGCAGGGAAAAACATGTTTATAAAAATATTATAGAAGTGAATCCATAAGTTAATTAAAAATAATTATTGGCCCCACGCAGTGGCTCACTCCTGTAATCTCATCCTTTTGGGAGGCTGAGGTCAGCGGATCAAGAGATCAAGAGATTGAGACCATCCTGGCCAACATGGTAAAACCTCGTCTCTACTAAAAATACAAAAATTAGCTGCACGTGGTGGCACACACCTGTAGTCCCAGCTACTTGAGAGGCTGAGGCAGGAGACTTGCTTGAATCTGGGAGGTGGAGGTTGGAGTGAGCCAAGACCATGAAGCTGCACTCCAGCCTGGAGACAGAGTGAGACTCCGTTAAATAAATAAATAAATAAATAAATAAAAATTTTCTGAATATAGGGGTTTGTGATATTTTTCAGCTTTTTGAAATATAATTTGCTTAACGTTTTTTTCATTCTAAATATTTGTTTACCTACATAATTCCATTATCTCATTCTAACTTAAAGAGGATATTCCCAATAGCTTAAGTTCCAGATCTCAAAGAACCTAGACCTCCTTTTCCCTTACACAAAATGTAAGGGAAAGTACTCACTTACTGAGCTCAGTAAATTCAATCAACCAGGCTGGTCTGGGGTACCATTGTGTGCATAGTGAGAATTTATATCACTAAAACTCCTACCTCCTATTTTAGGCAGTAGCTTGTAATTGAAATGCTCAGAACTTTCCTGTTTTCAGCACAAGAATTAGAGAGTCTCCAAAGCAAATCTGAAAGTACCCTTATTGGTTCAGAAGAATCCACCACTTCTTTTTCCCACAGCACATATTAGTATCTGATTGGTTTTTTTTTTCTGTAAATTTTTAGCCTACATATAACAGAGCCCCAATAGATGTTCAATCACATATTAATTATTTGCATGTATTTAAAGATTCAATGGTAAGTAAAGTTTTGTGAATTTAATCAGATGATTTTGTAGAACCACCTGGTTTCGCTTTATTTATTGTAGGGATTTTATTGGAGTCAAGCCAGCCAGCAGCATTAGAACTCAAAAAACCCTAAACATAACATATCAAATAGGCTCAATAGGACTACTGCATTTCATCCATCTCAGGCCATCTGGTTCTTCATTAGCCTAAATTCTACTCATTATCTATAGCATCAAGGATTGTGGCAAAACTAGATTCTATTATGTAAAAAAGTGAAGTAAATTAAAGACACCATGAATCAGTTTATTTGAAATAATTTCAACTCTTTCTGGAGATATCTGGTTATTTACTGGTATGAACAATCAAGTTTGCTTAAAACATCTTATTTATTAGAAACAGCACAAGTTTCACAACATTCAGCAATGCTCAAGTTATGACTTAAAATCCTGATTTTTATCCCAAAAGGACTGATGACTTTAGAAAGATAATGTGGTAGAATGAAAATGGTAAAGGAGTCATGCCTCAGGATAGGAGACTATACTTCTAAGAATAAATGTTTTCATATACACAAAATTTATGTCAGGAAACAAAGTTAATCATAAAATATTTAAAGCAGTCATTGGTCTTAAGGTGGCTGGATTTAGACATTGGGAGCACTGGACTGGGAATCAGACAGATCTCGGTTCAAAAGCCACCTGACATGGGCAGATTATTGAACCAGCTCAGCCTTTCTTCATGTGTAAAAATGGCATAATAATACTGACCTCATAAGGCTATTGAGACAATAAATGAAAAAAATGTACTTAATGTACTTAAACATGTACTTAATACTTACCAATAACCGGAAGATATTTTAACTTGTTCAAATAAGATTTAGACAATGATTTTTACAAATAAGAGGGTCTATATGTTATCTATGTAAAATACCTTCTATTGTGTATTAAACTTTGTTTGCCAATGTACAAGGTTATAAATGTACAAATTTTAAATAATTAGGATTATTTTAAATAATTAGGATGAAACCTTTTGGAGAATTTTTTCAAATATAATTGTCAGGGAATAACTTCAACCTCATAGAGGAAGAGGAGAAATAGGTTACAACCGTTCCACAAATGCCAAACATACACAAGACAGTTTATTACTCATAGCACAGCCAACAGCAGGAGCATTGGCACAGTGGTCCAGATCCCTGTCTCCAAATCCCATGGGCCCAGATGGATATTACACATACAGTGGGTTGTACTGCAGCTGAGGAACCCAGAGGCAAGGGTCCAGTAGTTATTGAATAAACAGCAAACAAACCAGTCCCCTCCACTAGGGAGTAAGCAGTTACATAGCAGGGACGCTGTGCTAACCCTGACTTGCTTAGGGGTCCTTGTGATTATGAAGATTGCTCACTCTCAGGAGACGGATACACCTTGCAGTTTATACACATGGCAACAACATGCAGGGATGCTCAGGGCCCATGTCCAATTGCTTCCCTTAATAATGTTAATGTCAACAAAGAAAAGTATCTTCCTTTGAAGTTCAACAGTAACTATAGATACTGCTATTCACATACTCCTATTCTGATTCTGATTCAATTTGGAGAGCCAAAATCTACAAAATTCCACTTTAAAAATTGAAGTTTCCAAAATGGTGAAGAAACTGCTTCTTTTCTTCCCACATAACCAGAATTATCTAGCTAATTCACCTTTACAATTTAGCACAATATTTCAAACGAGAATAAAATTATGTGATACAAACCAAGCATTTCATTTGGGATGCATGTTACTCTTTAGCATCCACATATTTTTTTTTGAGATAAATTTCCACCTCTGTCTTCTACTCAGCCACAGGAGGACATACTAAGGGATAACAAAAACATACAAAAATCTAGTAACAACCTACAAAGTATCAGCAGTTCTAAAATGAGTAGGTTGATTTTAGTTTCTTCCATTGCCCAGAACTTAGTAAGTTGTTGACAACCAGAAAACGTTGTCTTTTGTTTCATTTTGGTTGTGTGTGTGTGTGTGTATGCGTGTGTGTGTGTGTTTTCTGTAAAGCTACAAGACAACACCATTTTAAACTTCTACAAAGCAGAAAATTAAAAAGAGTTTGTAAGATTATGCTAAACACCACTTAACACCATAGAATCTCAAAAGATCAACTGCCTGATACGATGTTAAATATACTTGAATGTGGTCCCACATCTCTGGGCCACTTTGCCAAGTTTCCGTCGGATGTGATTTGCAACAAGCAACATATTAAACCCCCATAAATAGTCATTACGATGTAAACACTGAACATTCCTTATTGTAGCAGTGAAAGCAGCCTCTCCAAAATATATAAAACAGAAAACAAATCCTTGAATTCCATCTCAGGGCAGAAGGTGGATTTGAATTTGAAGAGATGCCAAATGGTAATTTTGGGCACAAATATTTCAGACAAAGCTGATCTATTATGAGTAATAACAGCATATGTTAGTTTCTAAGTCAGTTTGCATATGTCACAGGAAGCACACCCAATTAGCATGTGAGGCCATTTGCACTTCAGCAAAGTTATTAACGGTAAATCATAACAAAGTAGGTATGTTAGATTTACACATACTATTTGAAATATACATGAAAATCTCACACAAAAGCAGTAAAAGAGAGCAAAAGAGTATCTTGAATGTATTAAATCAGCAAATTAGCTTTATTTCTATTCATTCCCCTCTTATTACTATTATTTCTGTTTTCTTTTCACATAGGCAGTTGCTATGCCTTTTGACAGTTTCCTTTTAGCTAGCTAAGCCTGGGAGGATTAAAGAAGACATTTGGCCTTTATGGTTTTCTGTGTCTGAATGTGTATGTCCTGAGGAGAAAAGGAACTGTGCAAGAAGCTATTAAGCACCAATGAGCGAGCACGGATTTGGAATGTCTGAGTTATGTTCACTGAAACAGATGTTGTGTCCCAGAATTCCCTGAGCTGCCTCGGGCTTTTGCTGGTGTCAACCCTGTAGTAAATGGGTTTTCATAATGAATTTACTGTTAATTCTCTCTCACACACAAACCATTAGAATCACATTAAAGAGCTGACTAAATACCACCAAGGCTCAGAGCATGACTGTCTTTTGTTCACTTCTGAAGAAGCTCTGAAGAGTCCAGAATCTCAAATCAATCATTCATGATCTTCTGGGGAGAGTAATGCCTCCCAGTGGCTGGAGAGGGGCAGAAACATTTATGGGGGTTCCCAGACCCCGATCACCAGGGCAAGACTCTGATATTTTTCCAGACAATCACAGTAAAAAATATGGCTCTTGATACCAAATGCGGAGGATTTTAGTGAACTGACTCAATTTTTAAATTATTTTGTTTAGACATTTCTCTCTTTAAAAATGTTTTAGTAAATAAAATGATCAAAAAGCTTTGATTGAAGTAAATGAAGTGAATATATTCAAGATACAAGGATTCCAGATGAACCACTAATCATGGGTGGAACGTCTAGAGAATACAACAGCTGAATATTTGTGCTCTGAAAATAAGAATAAAAGCAACAGGGAGAGTCATGAAGACTGGGACAGAAACAAAGATGGAACAGAGCACTAATGAAGGAGGCACCTGAAGTGAAATCTGTTTTTCAGAAAATTGCAGTGCCACCAGTGCTGCTAAAATAACAACAAAAACAATGGGAGATACTATTGGTTGGCACCTACTATGTTTCAAGCACTATATTAATTTTTTTTTTACATATTACATCATCTATTCCTCATATAAATGACAAGAATAAAAGCCACTGCCTTTTGTAAATGTTTCCTCTGTACCGATCCTTGTTCCCACCCTTCTGTCCCCCTGTAGTATTCACTGTCCCCAAGCCATGTTGTGGTCCTTTCAGCATTTGAACACCTGCGCTCCTTCCTGTTTCTGAGATTGTGTACATGAAATTTCCTCCCTTGGAGTCCTCTCATGCTTGCTTTCTCTATCCCAACCTTGCTTTTGTGTTTGGGTATCTTCCTCTTATCCATGGTGTCTCATTTTTAAACTTCCTGCTCCGAAAAGCCTTCTTGAGCAGCTTACCCAGAGTAAGTTCCCAAGGGTCTCACCCAGTTCCTCCTCTGTTTCCCTATTGGCCATGTTATTCTCTACCACAGTGGTACCTTACTTTTTTTTTTCCCAGGGCACTTTCTCAATGTATAAGCATTTATTTGCATGTCTATTTACCTTGCAATGTCTCTCCATCTCTGTATTAAAACATCAAAGGTCAGTTGCTAATTCCTTTTCATTCAGATATCTATACTCAGCACATAGCAAAGTAGTAGATACTCAGTAAATATTTATTACACGAAAGAATGTGCTAAGTACCTTGCATCAATTCTCTCATTTAACAAATAATCTTCCCATGAGTTTTCTGAAGTAGATGGGCTATTAGCCACATAAGTAGTGAATGCCTAAGGTAAGATCCAAAACCATTTCAGTAGGACTTCAGAGCTATGAATATAATCATTATACTCCCATTTGACAGATCTGATCATTTTTTTTCTTTTCTTGTCCTTCCTTCCTTCTTTCTTCTTCCTTCCTTCCTTTCTCTCTTTCTTTTTCTTTCTTTCTTTCTTTCCTTTCCTTTTATTTCAGAGTCTTGCTCTGTTGCTCAGGCTGGAGTGCAAGGGCTCAATACCAGCTCACTGCAACCTCTGCCTCCCAGGTTAAAGTGATTCTCCTGCCTAAGCCTCCCAAGTCGCTGGGAGTACAGGCCTGTGCCACCAGTCCCAGCTAATTTTTGTATTTTTAGTAAAGACGAGAGGTTTCACTGTGTTGGCCAGGCTGGTGGTGGCACTCCTGACCTCAAGTGATCTGCCAGCTGTGGCCTCCCAAAGTGCTGGGATTACAGGCGTGAACCACTGTGCCCGGCCCTTGATAGATTCTTAATATCAGTTTGATATAGACTTCTTGGGACTATTTTTTTTCAGGAACCCATCATGATCCTGGCCAACGCACATCCTTCTGTGTGGCTTTAGTACTGCTTTTCTCAAGCAACTATCAGCTACCTTCAGTTTAGCAGCTCTGCAATTTATAGCCAAGTAGATAAGAAAAGAAAAGGCAAAAGTCCTCA